>NW_028317950.1:26457500-26570991 GCF_062004578.1 Staurois parvus
GCTTAAAAAATGCTTCTAGCAGCAGATTTTGAGCATTTGTTTTTCAGCTTCAAGACGTAAATAGTGTAATCCTATGTGTCCATGCATACTATTTCAGTCTAGAAGTACTTTTGACGCTTCATCTTTGAGAAGCAGAAAAAAAACCTTTTTTTTCCCCATTTTTTTGGGAGCGATTTGCAGGCAGAAAAAAAAGGCAGAATGCTCCTAAAAGCTGACACAAACATGCTATTATGAACGCTTTTCAGCTAACATTTTTCTAGCATTCTTTTAGCTTATAGTGTGCATGAAAGCTCAACTTTGTACTTCTTTTTAACTTCTGAATAGACTGGGGTAATCTTCCAACCTCTGTAAGGTTTCTACTGTGGTCTGTGAACCTCTGATAACTGGACAAGGAAGGAAAGGAAAAGTGTCTGAAGGACATTCTGGCCAAAAAATGAATACGTTTGGTTGCACCTGCACTATACAGTATGTGGTTTTTATATATACGTTTTATATCTACGATGGTTGTCCTTGTCCCCTTATCTCAGCATACACAACTAAAGAAAATGTCAATGCAATGAGATGTTGCTCCACGCATAAGATAGATACCCCAAAAAAACAGATAAAGAAAGCAAAAAAAAAAATAGATTCCGAAAAAACCCCAAATGGTCATATTTTATCTACATGTGTATATGTAAGCTGCAAAAATAACAAAAGGGGGTGATTATATGCTGATAAAGAATGTAAACTTTCCAGATGCTAAGCATACTCTTGTCTAAGGCTGGTCATAGCAGACCAACATGTCTGAAAATTCAGCAAATGTTTTACAGAAATGGACAATATTCACAGATCAATGGATAGTAATTTATTTTAAAATCTTTTAGTAAGTGTTGTAAAATTTTGGCCTGATGGTTAAAGATGCTGTTGGTGGTTTGAATAGAGCAGATACTTTTTAGACTAATTCTAAACAATCGTCTGTGTTGATACAATTTCTTGGGAACATCCAAATGCAGACAATTTTTGAAAAAATATTTGACCATTATTCCCCAATCTAAGCAAAAGTCATTGTTTTATACAGATTATATTTCAATAAATTGTTCAATTTCCTGAAACAATACCGTATCTATGGTTACCCTCAATCTGTAGGAATGGATTTTAAAAACAGTTGTTTTAAACCAGCAAAAACCCACAAGGATTCCTAAATAATTGCTTGTGCCATTCAGATGTAGGCGAAAACAGGTTTAATCAAAGCAAAGCACTGAATAACAAAAGAAAAAAAAAATACCTTCATATAAGAAGTCCTAGGTACATAATGAAATGCAGATCCTTAAAGCAGATGCGTCAAAGACATCTCAAAAAGGTTTGAGATGAGAGCAAGGCTATGATCAATCTGAGGCTCCATGTACAGCATGAAATTCAGATTATGCTACAGAACTTGGGTCTCCTTTCCAGTCTTCACAGCCATCTGCAAGCAAGTCTGGGCACAATAAATGCAGATGATTATGTTAAATATTTGCTTGATTCCACAGAGGTCTCACACAAAAATGCACGCACTACACTTACATATGTTGGCTCCTAAGAAACAGGAGCTGGGATCAAATCAACAGTCTTGGTCTAACAAAACTGTTCCCAGACAGGCCTTGAAGCCTTGTACAAAAGGATACAGCAAAAGAGATAGAGCACCAGTGTCCCCAGGTGTGAAAACACGGGCTTCGGCCTAGTCAAGCAGTCCCTGAAGTCTTCTGCTCTGTCATTAAAATCATGCCTGGCCTTTTTTTCCCTTTATTCCTTAGGATTGCAATGAATTAGATCATCAACCACCTCCCCCTACAGGCCTCTCCTGAGCATGCTCAAATAACACACTGCCATTTCTCCTGTGCAATGTTTACAGACTTGATGACCAGCCATACTCACACAACCAGCTTCTAACCTGCCAAACAATAAGTTCTCAAAACAGCAACTACCAATAAAGAAGTCTCACGGATAGCTTTTTATATTGACAAACGTCCCTAATCCAAAGCTACGCAGTGTGTAATGTATATTATGTTTAGCACATTTATTGGCATGTCTATCTCTATCTCCAGCAGCACAAACTCTAGAAAACTGAGGTAAACAGACCTACTGCATGCAGTTGATGCAGTTGTAGTGATTTAAAACCTTTCAAAATAGTCTGCTGGACCTGGAAATCTTTAATACAAGTGCATCTAAATTTGTCAGTCTAACTAAATCCCCTTTCTTTCAGCAGGAACTCAAGCTGTCAGAACTAGCATATGGTTTGGAATATGTTCTTTCAAAATAAAGTGGGCCTCATTTACCAAAGTGTCTAAACATAATATACATTGCTCATGACCACCAATCAGATTCCAGCGGTCACGTTTCATTTCAGGTTTAAAATAAAATGCTGACAGTGAAATAGACAGTTATTTCCAACAATTCCATTAATTAACTCCCCTGTTCGACTGCTCGATGTCTACATGGGTGATTGTGAATTTGTATTCAGAATTCTTCCTTGAAGAAAAACCCTCAATTACTACTATGTCAAAAGGTGAAGCAGTCTAGGAACATTTTAAAAATGGCTTTAAAACATAAAGGCCTGGTTCACACCAATGCATTTGTTAGTGCTTTTTGCAGAAAAGCACTACAGTCCATTTAACATGGTTTCCTATGGGACACGTTCACATCTATGCTTTTTTGAGCAGTTGCATTTTTGGAAAGAGTCGAGGACTTTTTTTAAACGCAAAAAGTCGCGTTTTTGCTACAATAGAGTTGAATGGAGATGCTGCTGAAACGCAAATAGTGCGTTTTTGCCACGTTTTTATTCTGCCCAGCAACAAAAACATTTCCCCTTTAACAAAAAAATGAAAAAACGCGGCAAAAACGCATATGTGTAAAACCACAAAGTGAAATGCAAAAAGAATTGCAAACACAGAACAGAAGCAAACTGCATTGGCGTGAACCAGGCCTAATAAAATTAAAAATCTCAACCAGTGTTCAAGATGTCTTTTTATTTTTATATTTTTATATATATATATATATATATATATATATATATATATAATTTTTTTTAACAGTAAATTTTGTAAAGCACTGTTAATATGTAAAAAACGTTTGGACTATCACCATTTTTTTCTTCTTCAGAAAATATGTTTTGGGGTTTTAAGTAATCTACCCTCCAAATACATGCTGGTAGGATAATTGGCTCCTGTCTAGATTGACCCTAGTATGTGTATGTATGAATGTGAGTTAGGGACCTTAGATTGTACACCCCTTGAGGGTTAGGGACTGATGTGAATGCACAATATATAGGTAAAGTGCTGCGTAAGTTGATGGCGCTATATAAGTACCTGAAATAAATATTCTTTTTATATATATATATATATATATATATATATATATATATATATATATATATATATACACACATACATACACATATGAATTTTACAAAGCCTGCATGTGTAGATTAATAAAGGTAATCCTGCCTTACAGCGAACTAAGGAAGAAAGGGATATTGTGCAGAATGAATAGGAAAATACCTCCTGGGGAAATTTCATTCTTTGCCTTAAGATCCATGGGGAGTAGACCCCCTTGTGAACACAGAAGAGAAACCCTAAAGAAGCTATAAAAAATGTTTTTTGATAATGCCTAATAGAGGAACACTGAGATTAAAAAGGAAAGAGCCGCACTTCTAAAAAAAAATGGAAATATCAATGTGGTACCTTTGTGTACAATATAAACTAGAGTGGTTTTCCTGCTAAACCAGTCTATTCTTCTATATTCATATATGCCTGAGACAAGTTTTTCATTACAAGCTTGACGAAATTAACATAAAAAGATAAAAACTGTAAACAGGTCAGACAAGTTAAAAAGTATGCATTTTAAAAATGTTTAACAAAAAAAGCAAGCTTAGTACATTTATACCTGAAGACCAAAATAAATTTCACTCTGTTAAAAAGAAAGAACATTAAAAAAAAAATTGTGATGGCCTTCAAAATTCCAACAGCCTTCCAGAAAAGGCTTAAGATCAGTCAGAAGAGAAGCTCTGTGACCTTTTTCAGAAGCAAGTTCATTTTTAACATTGATAGTGTAGGCTATAAATACCACTTCTACTAAAATCTTTGCAAAACAAAGCAGGATTTAGTGTAAAACATGTGTCACATTCATGTCAGAGCTCTCAGAGTAAACTATAAGTACAGACTTGACATCCAGGCCTGTTACAACTTCCATGTTTTCTAGCCCCCTCCTACTCCTTTGTGTTAGAGCTTGCTAAAGAAGATTACGATGAACACAAAGAGACAGGAGCAAGATGGCAGACAGACAGACTGTACCTGTATGTGGAAGTGCTATGGCCTGGTAGACAGCTCAGACATTTTGAGCTGACAGTCTGCAGTGTCTGAATGACGGAGCTCCCTCTACTGATCAGACATAGGGCATGGAAACCATTTAACAGAGCTCAGATCGGCAGCCATCTCACAGCCTGAGATCACCTCATGGTCTTCTTCAAGAGGCACCCTCATCTAACAATTACAGCAGCCTTAAGCTTTTCTATACAGCAACTTGTGCTCATCTCAGCAGCCTCTCCTGGAAATGTCTGGACAATGATCTGTGCTAAAGCAAGCCATTTGTTTTCAGGCAAGACAAAGCACTAAAGTAAAAAAAAATAAAATATAAATATCTTACTGAACGAATACATACAGGAGGCGGCTCTGCCATGTGCTTCATTGCTGGGATCAACATTTAATGTAACCAGTCCCACCATAAAATATAGCAAGCAATATCTGTCATGTATGCTATGGTCTAGTTTTGTGAAGGTGACTGGCTGATTCAAATGTACAGTAAGTGCATGCATAATCTGGCATTGATCTAATGTCTATGGTCACTAGAGACCATCAGTCATCAAAAGCTTAAAGCTAAATCTAGTAGGAGTTAGTTAACCCACAGTACAAATTTAACTCTTCCTTATTTGTATCTGTGGTCAGGATTCATTGGTCTTGATTCCCTATGACCAATAAAGACTCTTTAATAAATTACAAACAGCTGATCTCAATTTGAAGGCACCAACTCATGAGAGACAACATCCTAAATGAGAGGAAGATACCCAACAGCAGCACGAATGTTTGCATGTAGATGGTCAGCTTGCACTAGCCACTTGAATAAAGAGGCCAAAAAGGCCCGACAAGACTCAGCATATCACAACAAAAAAAACAGTACAAATATAACAAGTCAAGAACATCAGGCATACATGTTATGAAGCAAGATAGCATGAATAGTTTGACATACAATCACCCACAGTAAAAAGCAGCTGTATCGTTTTTAGGTGTCTAGAATAACTGAGTCTAGGGCCTTGTATATTCTGTCTTAGTTCAAGCATTCACGTCTTTAAAGCCTTTGTGTGAAATGGCACAAAGATAAGTCCATACATTCTATAGATCAGTCAGGTTATAACATTAGCTATGATTTAGTTAGAAATAAAACCTGAGTTATTTAAACTGGAGTCAAACAAGCCAGTAGTGTACTTAAAAAGGTGATTTATCTTCATCTTTAACCTTTAGCAGTAATCCTAATAAGCCAATTTATAGTGTAAGGACAAATGCTCACCCAACAAGAATCAAATATTAAACTATATACTCCAACATAAACCTAAAAACTGAAGGCAGTGAATAATATCCTGTGCTGCAGAAAGCAACTGCTCAGATCATTTTGTTAATTTTCTAATCATCTGTTCAAATTGGAGGAGAGACATCTTTTTTAGACTGAGGAGGAAGGAAGGAGGAGGAAGCAGCACAGGTGGAGGACTGACATTCTATCGCAATAAAAGCAGAAAAATAAAGAAATCTGTTGGGATACATTTCTTATGAGGGTAAGGTTTTATATTCCAGAAAAGAAGGTCCCCCTTTCAGGCATTCAGTAAATCTTTGCTATAATGCCTAATGAAGGTTCCCTAGCCACAAAATACACCCCTGGCTGTCACACACACACAATATGTCTGTTTCTACATTGCAACCAGTAAAAAACCAGAGCTCACTGTGGTGCCTCATCAGCAGTTTAGGCTGCTCCTGCTCCAATGACAGATCATTCTTAAACACTTGTTATTACAGAAGGTATAGAATGGGGGGAGGTTGAGGGATGCAATGAAATGCCATGGAAACTGCTAGCACAAGACTTATGCCCTACTTTTGCTAATATAAAAACATACAATTAAAACAGACCGGTGTCTACAGTTCTGTAGAATGCAGTAACTATCTGCAAATGAGAACATTTCTATACAATGGTCAATCTCAATCTGCAACCACAATCATTCAATCCCTAAAGAACCTCAGTTCAGACACTGGTTATATATATTCCATTTAACATGATTTAATTTTCAAAAGGTACCCATAGCAACTGGATGAAATATTTAAGATTTTTGTCTGCTTTGTCCATGGATATAGAAAGAACTGTGAACAGACCTGTACCCGTAATCACAAACATTGTCTCACCTTTGAAACGTCACGTCTTCATTTGTGTATTGCTAGTCACATAACCTATACGTCTACACTAGTCAGGTGGTCTATTGTCAAGTGAAAGAACGGGTAATCAGGCAGAGGTTCTAACTGGCCACCAGAAGGGTGAAACATTTCAAGCATTCTAGTAGAAAAGATTTCTCTTTGCTTCTTTATCTTTTGTATTATTCAGGAGTGTGATATAAATGTTTGTTAGGGTGACGTTATAGGACCACTTCAATGAATAATTGCTTCATGAACTGATCAACCAAAATGGGCAGAATGTACATATTCAACCTAAAGTCACGTATAAAGCTTACCACACACACACACTACAATCTAACTGTATAATAGTTGCACAATCAACTTTACATTCACTAAAACTGTGTAATAAAAGGACCCATAGAAACGATCCAATCAATCTGTAACCGATCATGAGACACGAGCATTACATAGTGGCTGTTAGATCTAAAGAGAGGGTGCAGCTTGTCCAATCTGTGTAGTGAGTTTATGTTTGTAATTTATAGGGTTTTTTTTTGTTTGTTTTTTTTTTAAAGGCACATGCACTGAAACAATGACACAGATTTTCTAACATAGCGAATGGTTGACACACCAGAAATGGAGATTAAAGAAAGCTGGTTCTAAATGAAAAAACATTTGAATGAAAGGCAAACACTATCAGTTACTTCCAAATTTGTTTGCAACATATAGAGATGTCACAGTGCAAGGATAAAAGCAGCAAGATTTACAGGACAGGAAAAGAAAAATTTGTATTTTGTAAAATACACTTGTCACCCAAAAAAAAAAAAAACTTAACTAAAATGGCCATTTTTATTATAATTAGAGAAATACGGGTCAGAAACCTTTAATGTTAATTAGTCGTTTCTTTTAATGCAAAGAAAAAAACGGTCAACCATGTCACACACCATGAACTAACAGCCCAGGTTGTCTGGCAGGGTCATGTTAGCTAGAACAAATGATGTCCCAATTCACAGCAAGTGTCTGAAGATAACATCCTCCTTAAGAATAAAAACCATACTAATCATGTGACTAGACTGATCTTGGCTTACAGTATGTCAATTTAACAGCTAATGTATAATTAACTATTGTTTGCCAAACTGCTAAACCAGTTTGGACTTCTGGCTGACAAAGTCCAAGGTGTTGGACCCCAAATATTTTATAGATACAGAAGAACATTTGACAAAAGATCACAGCATAGTACATCACCGAGTATGAATTGACAATTGTCAGTACAGTCAACATTGTTCCCCCCCCCCCCCCCCAATATGCTTACACAGCAAAACTGCAAAGATTAAACTGCTGTATAAGCTTTGACCTAGTCTAGATCTAATCAATGCAAGCAAAAAAAAAAAAACAAACATCAGAAATACATCCTGCATAAAAAGCTCAAACAAGGAACCCAACATTATCACCACTCAACCAGACCCTTAGAAAATTTGCATTCACCTGTAAGGAAAAAAAAAAAAAAAAAAAAACAACTTGGAAAGAAGTCTCAGAATGCCACAGAACATGAGTCAGAAACCGAAAAAGGCTAAAAATGCAGTGTTCACTGATTTCATCTAGGTGGGCACCTCTGCAGAGAGGTAATGAAGAGAGATCTGTCTGCTTAGTAACCCCTAATTCAAAATGCCTTTAAGCAGCAAAAAGTGGATACTACAACTTCAGCACAGATTTCCTGTGTAACTTGGCACTGGTATAAAATATTCACAGGGCCAATGAGACCTGTAAAGCCTTGCGACCTCAATAAAGAAGACTCAGCTCTAGATAGACACATGACATCTTAGAAGTGACAGTGCCCTACTAAGGACAACCTGTGGTGAGTAGCACCCAGCAAGAAGTAAAGCTCCCTCTGGTCTGCACCAAAAGCCATTATACATAGAGTGAGAGACATACAGGCCTGAGAGAGTCAGCAAACGTCTCTGCCTTTTCTCTTCTTCCTTGGTCCAAAAGCTTCTAAATGGAGTCACATGACCTAGCTCCCTCTATAGGTAAAATAAAAATCACACACACAAAGCATGCTTAGGGCACCATTTCATACAGGCAGCCATCCCAGAGTGCTCACAAGGACAGCCATGAGACTCAGCTTTGTTCTGGTCTCTTCTAGGCCCAAATAATCTACCAGGCGACACAGATTTGAGATGACATAAAAACACTGACTGTGTGCAGCAAATGGCTAAAGAAAAAAAGCTGTTGCCTTAGCAAGTCATGCAATGAACTTGTTTCCAACATTTGTCTATTTACATTATTGTTCTGTCTCAACTTTTTTTTAAATTACCGAAACTAAAAGAAATGCTGCCATGTATCTTGATACATGAGAAAGGCAATGTTTTCTATAGATTCAGTGAACCCCAGGAGCCACCCCTTTGCACAGAAAATGAGAACATTTTAGACCTAGGGCTCTGAGATCATAGTTCAGTTCCCGGTGACATGAATAGTGGTATCCTTCTCTGATTCAAAATTTCTAGAGTTTGAGGCTGATTCTAATTGGATGTGTCTCATTTCAACCTACCCATGTACCTACAGCATAAAAATAGCTTGGGATATTTCCTGATTTATAGTCAAGCAACTAATCTGGTATAACAGGCACAACATTGTGAAAATCTAGTATTGAGGCTTTAAGCTGGGAAGAAAAAAAGAAAAGCACGCAACTACCCAACGATACATTAACAAATAATGCAAACAAAACTATCAGGAAACAAAACTTCTCCAGAGCTTAAATGTGTGTTCTGTGAATCACACATAACAAAAAAAATTGATCTCTTCATGATTTAGGTCAGTCATTGCAGTACATCATCCTCCTAAAACAGAGTATCCACAATGACTGAAAAAAGTCAGCAATGCTTACCATTTATGAAGCTAACTTGTGATACGCAAGCATCACCTAATGTGCAGCCACTTGTGTACCTGCAGATAGTGGTCTGTTTTGTTTTTTTAACAGTTTCGGTTTTTTTTTTAAACCAAGGTGTTGATTTAGGCCCGCGAAGGAAAAATATTCCTAAAGTGGAGCTCCAGTCAAAGCTAAAAAAAATATAAAAGTCAGCAGCTACAAAAACTGTAGCTGCTGTTAAGAAAACAGCCACTCACCTGTTTGACAATCCAGAGAAGCACTCAACGTAGCCGGTTTCAGACATCCTCGCAGCTCGGCGCCGGCATCTCAAGTCTGGGCACCCGGCTGTGACACCTTGCAGCTTCACAGCCGGGTGCCCATTGTGCATGCAGGAGTAGTGCTGAGCCTGGTGAATGGTCCCGTAGTCTTCTGGGACCTGTCACGTGTCCCTAAGCAATTGCAGCAGAAGTGGGAGCGGGTACTTATCAAATTCCGGTACCCATATCCCAAACGTGCCAATTCCTCAAGCGGAGACGGGGACCAGTACTTAAAGCGGAACTTCCCCTTTTGAGTTCTGAGCGGAGCTCTGCTTTAATATTCTTTAAACTGGCTTCCAATAATTACATGGTTGGTTTTGTTTCTTATGTTAATTTTTTTTCTGGGCTGTCCATCCCAGTTATGGAGCATTGATTTGCAAAGAGGCTATAATAGAGGGTGACAAGATAGAAGTAGTGGCGATAGGAAAGTGAGAGTGGCAGGGGTATGCTACTAGAATAAACAATGTCCACAATAGGGACTAAAAGGTGGGGATAATAGGGATATTGTCCATAGTCCTTATAATTTTAAAAAGTTCATATAGACTGAAGCCACAGGACCGTCAGTCAGAGTTTAGCAGCCAGCTGTCAGAGATGAAGCTCCTCTGTAATGGGTATATAAGTGGAAAATAGTAGAGCTTTCTGAGTGCAGTTCATGGCCTGACGAAGGAGCACACATGCTCCGAACGTGAACCTATCAGATCACCTCTCAACCACTTCCGGTTCCAGTGACGTCACCGTGATCGATGTCGGATCCTCCATCTCACAAACACCAGTGTGACCAGACGACTTTTGGAATGCCCTGCATTCTGCGGGCTGCAAAGCCTCAGTAGGAGATGCCATTACTTGTGACATGCAAGCCTTTTACTACGTTTTTGCGAGTTGCTATATGTTTTTATAATAAATCAGATCACATTTACTGCACTCAGAAAGCGCTACTATTCTTTTCCACTTATATAATAGCAGCGACCTCCAGCAGTCTCATGTAATCTATGATGAGAGACCCCTGAAGCATGTCCCGTCTCCAACACTTCATAGCATGTCTATGAATAATCAATATGGCGCTAAATAGGTGCACACTTTGCTGGATCAAACTATGTTAACTGCAACGACAGTTTGGGTGAATATTCCACAGAAAGGGTCCTTTGATTTGGTAATGAATCCAAAACCAGCACAATTGACACAGCACTTCTGGGAGACTGAAGAGATCTCTAGGTACAGCAGAAAACAGAGCAGAGTGCACAGACTATAGCAGGTGTGGCATTAACTGGAAAAAGACAATTAACAGCTCACATTTAATCCAGCTATAGATGGTTGGAATCTCAGCTGGTTCAGCAGGGACCATCAACTGGCAGGCTTATTGTACCCAAATACTGTAGATTGTTGCATGATTTCGGTGCAACACCATGTAGGATTTTCAAATGCAGTTATTGCCAGTGGCTATAGCTGCTATCATTAATCACTGTATTCTCCCAGCGGGGATGGTTCATCAACCCCCTCTTCCCCCAAGCCTGAATGATATCTCTCAGCCATCGAGAAAAGGTGAAGCAAGAAATTGATCCCCCTTTATGTGGGCCATCAGGGTTGGTAAAATGGGGGTCATTCTGTAATAAATGTAGTGACTATAAGTAGGCAAGCACAACACAAACTAAATCTAGACAGTAAAAGAAGATCTGATGATACACTGAAGCCAAGCAAAAGGACAGAAGAACAATGTCCTGGTTGGGGTGAAAGGCAGAAACCACCTTCAGAAGGAAAGATGCTATAGGCTTCAACGTGACCACAACAGAAAAGCTTTTTCTTTTTATAACAAAAAAAAGCTGTCAGCTCAGACACATACCGGCGTTTCGCTGCAAGTGGAGGGCACAGGGGTCACGTTCTCAGCAATCACCCCTGGGCGCATAATGCCCTAAATATTCTTACAGCTAAGTGCGCCATGATGAGTGAGCTCACTGGGGTGCCACAATAGATCCACCCTGTACAAGTCTTACAAAATGGGAAGTTAGTGGTCTTTGGAACAAGATGCAAAGTGCTGAGTTTTGCCTCCTGGTGGTATTCAGGGCCAAATGCTGATCCAGACCTAACTGCAAAAAGTTTAGGATTCATCCCACAGGGTAGTCTCTGGGATGAAAGATTATTTCCTTACACCAACCAGAGTATGTTTTCATGTGCGATGATAGACCTTTAGGGAAGCGAACTTCCTAGCTTCTAGGATTGTGGGAAACAGAGGCTCCTGTCCCTTAGGATCTGGGCTTCAACAGCCATGCCATTAAAGCCAGAGACCATGAGGCAGGATGGTAAACCAGTCCTTGGAACAGAAGTTTCTGATGATCGAGACGAGCCCATGTAGCATCTGCCAGACCAGAATGATGACAGGGCTTTAAGATGCAAGATGGGACAGATGCCCCCTTTTGGTTTGTGTGAAAAGGCTTGAGTAGAACCCTTGAAATATTTCCACAAGCATCTCCCATACTATGGAAAGTAAAGTCACCCCTTCGGGCAGACGATTTGTCAGCAGGTTTAAGGGATCTGGAAGCTCAAGGTTTGCAGGTGGGCATCGTTGGGAATGGGGGAAAAGGAATGAGCCTTGCTTGTGGTCTAGGTTTCTTTCGCTTGGGAACCACCAGTGCCATCCTTGATGAGGGTGTCCAAGAAAGCTCTTGAAGCATATGCACAGAAAATGGCTTTTGGCCTGTCTGCAACATTCAGCCAAGGAGTCCTCTGCATATTTACTGACAGGAGACTAAATGGGAAATAAGACGAAAGACATCTATTAGCCCATCCACACAGTAACTTAAGGCTTCTAGTATGAGAACTAAACACTCCACAAACAGGATCTCTTCTCATGGCCATAGGCTAGCATCACAGCCAGGGCAAGCTGCAATGCAGGAACAGCCAGAGTAAACAAGGTTTTGGAAAGAATCTCCAAAAACCTTTGTCAATGGTTTCCCCAAAAACTGGAGCATACTCCTTGTGGATCATCAGTGCTTAATTAAGATAGGATACTGCTGTAATATGCACATGACTGCATATATCTTGGACTTCTTAAACAGCTTTAGGGTTAATATCTGGGAGGTGTGAACAGTTTATCAGGGCCCTCCCAGTCATCATAAAGGATGTCTGGGATTAGTAGGTGAACTGAAAAATTCATGGTGGACAGCCTCTTTTCAGTTGCGACACCTGTAAAATTCTGCAGCACATTCACAAGGCACCCCATTTAAAAATGTAAAAAAGTAAACTACATAACACAACAACATCCACACATGACGGACACCCAACAGGGGTGATTTATTCTTACAAAGAAAGAGCACATTTGCACACTGGTACAGAATCAGGTCCTGTTTCCGGCATTTCTCTTCTCCCTTACTCCACTAACACTAATGGAGAGGAGCAGGGAAGGTACTAACAAGGAGCACCCAAAGTGCTCCTTATTAACCAATGACGTCACTGGTTGTTAGGATACTGGCAGTTGCTTGTAATGATGCACAATAAAGACCTGTGGTTTTGTGTAACAAAAAGACATGCTTTATCTACTTGCTGACTCGTGTATAATGTTTGTGCAATTTGGAGCAACTTTCAGACATTCTACCAAGGAGTCCTGGTCGAAAAATGCCGCTCTAAGGGATCCTAGACAGGTAGCAGCACTTTTAGTAACTGCAGGCTGATCTTATAGCTTCAAAGCATTGGGCACCATAATCTATTAGGAGCCAAAATGCCTGACAGTAATGGCATCGCTTGCGACTCCTCGGGGGCAATCTCATTAGTTAAGGATTTCTGAAACTCTGATTAAAGCCAGACATAGATGGATCGAAATTCAGCTGGTTCAACAGAATAGGGACAGAATAGCATAATCTATGGCCTGCCTTAAGCTGGCCAGAGATGGTCCTAATCTCGGACGATTTACTAGGGACCAGACGAGATTCAAATCATCTATGGGCAAGCTTATTGTACCTAATTTTATTGTTGTACAACATGGCTACAACCAGCCTGTTGGATTTGTCATGCAATTATTCCCAGTGGCTATAGCCACTAACAATAATCATTGTGTTCTCCCAGCAGGGACCATGCCTGAGAAAGTTAAAGGAGATGCCAAGGAGTCAACATTCCAAACTGTCAGTGCCAAGCCCTCGAGTGGGTGCACTGCAAGCAGCATTGGAGCTCTTAGTGAATCAGAAGGTGGAGGGAAATATTACTGAAGAACTATTTCCCACATGCCTAGGATTTGACATGTTGTGCTGCAAGGCAGGGTCAACATGAAGAGCATGCGCAAACATGACATTCCAAATAAAAACTTCACTGGCCCTAAGCCTCAGCATTAACCTTTTCCAACAGAAGATATAGGGCTAATAAAGGTACCAATGGTCTAATTATTACCACAGCTTCTGGTGCTCAGCCCCAAAGCCTACTCACAAAGTGAGTTTTCAAAAATTGGGTCACAGCTGTGGACCCTATAAGCACTCCATGACTAACACAGTAGACTAAGGTCTGGAAAGTGCCACAATGTGGGGCCCAGTGCTCAAAGATCACATTCCAGGCTAATCCCGCAATCATCCAGTCCAGGCCTCAAAAGCTTTTGCTAAGGATACACCAATCTAAATAGCTGTGTGGAAAAATGGCTAGCAAAAATTGTTGAAAACTTAGCAGAGAAAAGGTCTCCAAACCACTTCGGACACTAGCGAAAAAAACCTGAGGTATGCTGGGAGTAAGTGTGAGTGTGTATGTATGTATGTATGTATGTGTGTGTGTGGCGGGGGGGGCGGGGTCAGTTATAAAGGGCTGGTCGCTGTTTATCAGTGTGAAATGCATCCTATAGACAGCGGTTTTACCCATTCACTCACTCACTCACTCACTCACTCGAATCCTGAGTCCTTCAATGAACAAGAAAGAAATGTGCTTTCTGAGTCCAAAGTATATTTAAAAGCAATCACATAAGCCCACAGCATAGTACACACATTACATGCGGCACAATCTAGATTTTGATCAATGTTAGAGGCAGTAAGCGGCACATAAAATTCTATTTCCTGCATATAGACATCAAAACACACAGAGTTCCCAATCCAACCAACTCATGAGATTACCATTAGAAAGTCTGCTCTTACCGAGCCACATAAGGACATAGAAAGAGGTCTTAGAAAACCAAAGAACAGATTAAGCTGAAAATGCTAAAAATGCAGAGTGTGCATGGCTTTCACTCAGAAGGAAGCCTCTACAGACAACTAATGAAGAGGGAGCTGTCTGCCTTGTAATGACATTGCAGAACAGGTCGTCAATACATGAATACCCTTAAACAGCAATGCATGGAGACTACAACTTGAGCAAAGATTTTCAGATGTCAAAACACTGAAAGAGCTAATGACACCTGTGAAGTCTTGTAGTCTCTGAATCCAGAAAGACACAGGACATCTCAGAGAAGTGATAGTAGCTCTTTTAAAGACAACCTGTGGTGCTTAGCATCCAGCAAACAGTAAAGTCCCCTCTGGTCTGTACCAGAAGACATTATACACAGAGAGACATACAGGCCTGAAAGAGTCAGCAAACGTCTCTGCCTTTTCTCTTCTTCCTTGGTCCAAAAGCTTCTAAACAAAGTCACATGACCTAGCTCCCTCTATAGGTAAAATGAAAATCTCACAAAGCATGCTTAGGGCACCATTTCATACAGGCAGCCATCCCAGAGTGCTCACAAGGACAGCCATGAGATTTAGCTTTGTTCTGGTTTCTTCTGGGTTCAAATGATCTGCAAGGAGACACAGATCTGAAATGACAAGTCAAAAACTGCATGTTTTACTGTACTACACGCTGAGGCACAAACAGTGAAAACTACTATCCTTGGAAACATGATAAAAAAAAACAACTTTCAACACATGACTAACCTACTACTGTAAAATAAAATTAATGCACACCAAGACCTTTGGCACTAAAAATAATAATGAAACAGTATTCCAATAGTTAAAAGCAATGTTAAACATACCATCTAATCCAAGGTCCCTGCAGGCAGTATGATCATAGTATACATGCTAAGTTTTAATATCAGTCAACTATAAAGAAATAAGTTTTCTTTGTCAAGCAAAGCATGGGTCAGATGAAACAGCCTAAAAAACAAAGTTTGTCATAATAATACGATTCATGGAATCTAGTCATTGAATGTCTAAAATTTTAACAGCAATGGAACAACAAGCTGTTAGTGGGGTATCTTTGAAGAGGAGGAAATAGTTTTAGTCCAACTTCCTTGAGGAGAAAGTTAGCTTTTTATTAGCCCAAAAATCACCGTTCCATTGTCATTTCTTACAAAAAAGTTTATATGCTATAAAATAGATGTAATCCCTGAGTGCATGACATTCAGTTTAACAAAACACTAAGTATTAAACAATTGATTTTTTTTATTAAAATATTCCTTTACTTTTTTATTCCTTTGTTGAACATCAGTATTGAAAATCTGCTCCAGCCTCTTCCGGTCTACATGCACTCCAGTGATGGCTGCATGGCATAACTCAGGGTGGGTTTCCTGATAGTGACAGCAATTGACCATTCCTGCATATTCTGTGTTGAAATGACCACTTGTAATTTTAGCTGAAATCCCATATGACAGGGTGAGCACAACTGGGAACCTGGGACAGAGGACTGGTCACCCTATAGCAAAAAATATTGAAAACTACTTTTAAAATTAAAATGTTGTTAACAAATTTGAGATTGTAGTGATTCAGTTTACATATTTTTGAAGGCTGGTGCTTTAAACACTGAAACAAACAATATGATCTGCAGCCTTCCCAGTTTATTTACAAGCCATGCTAATGCAAAACAGTCAATTTCGTTCAAACAATGCAATGTATTTTCATCAGTTACATGCAAAGCAAGCTTAGTTTAACTAGAAAGGACCAAGACAACTGACAGGAGCCACAAAAGATGAAGAGATTCTCCGCCTGTAATTAGATCCGGTTTTAAGGAGAACTCCAAGCAATGTACAATTTTTACTAATAAAAAAAAAAATGTACAAAATGATGGACTACTGTATGTTTTGAAGGATGGCACTAAAAATGGGCAAACCTTTTAATTTGCTAATTATTTACCTTTCAATACAGTTTAAAAAATACAAAAGGACTATCCCATTTCCAGCTTGCACACTTTCTATAAGTCCACACTTTTTCAGTATACTATATCCCCACATTTCCATTCCAGGCAGAAAGGTTTGGTGCGTTTGGGATATTATTTCTCTATGGCAGACTATGCTACCCAAAAATAGTGTGTAACTAAATTCAATAATTATAAATAGTGCAGGTGCTGCAAAATTATTTTTAAACCTTAATACAGGGTTTTTAAACGCCTAAAAATAGATACCCCAAACTTGATCGTTTGATAGTTTACTATCAAGACTTGATAGTTTAGCTTACCAATGATTTTCTTTTCCATTGAAAGAAGTTCTCCTTCATCTTGTTACAAAACTGAACACTATAACTGAAAGGGTTACTATAAGAATATATAATGTAAGATAATAAAACAAAGGCAAAATACTATACTGTAGTCTTAAGAATCATTTAGGGAACCAATCAACAGATAACTTCAAGCTACCTATAAGCCAAAAGGAAAAGTCAGGTAATAATCTGAAAAATTTGATGTAATTTCAACCAATATAATAAAAATAAGAAAGCAAAATGCCTATGCCAAATAGATTCAAACTGATATTTCTAGAATTTCAAAATAAATCCATATCAAGGCACCTCATGACTTTGAAAAAAGACCATGTGTTTCCCAGGAAATATAACAGGATTGCTGCTTAATTATTAATAGACAGAACAAGTGCAAAGTGTAGTAACCTATAACAACCAAGCTTCAGTTTACAATGGCTAAACCTGTAAAACATGAATTCTGAATACACACATTACTGCATACTGTCACTGCTTTTTGCAAACATTTTTTCTAGTGCCGGTATTAAAAAGAACAAAAAAATTAGTGGAAAATGGACAATACTTTTTTCAGACACCTTAAACTGTGACCCAAAGTTGCCTAATGTTGTGCTGCTCCCATTGAGTGTTAACAGCTATATTCCCAACATCTGTTTGAGACAGCAGCAAGTTCAACCTCAATCCAATACTAATCTTGCCTGACAGAAAAAAACAAATAATGAAGATTTAAAGCAATTTTCTTCCAAAATAGTGAGGAATCAGTATGGCCAACAGCAGTCACAGCACATCCATACAAAAAGGAGAAAAAAAATGCACACATGTTCTTGCATGGCCCTTGCGTCTTACATACATTGCACTACTAGCCTGTGTACTCCGCTTTAGTTCCATTTCAGAAGTGGCTTCTGTCTGGATTGCATTGTCCTAGGTCCTGTAGACTTCAGGGCCTACTCCACAGCTCCACACACACACGTTCCAGACACAGTGTGGGTGCAGCCAGACTTGGGGCATGCTCAGTGCAGTCTACAGCTCAGAGCCATTGCATTGCATTTAACAGAAAAAAAAAAGAGGAAGTGAAAAGCAGACTAGCTAATCTACCAGCTCTACCACAGCATCAACCTTCATTCTAATTACCTAGCAAGCAACTATGGACGAAGGTGAAATCCATAGACAGATGAATGGAATTAGAAAACAAACACACATACACACTAGGGCTTTACAAACCTACTTTGAAGAGTTGAAGAGCCACAGACCAAAAACCTACAGTATGCAGAAGCTGTACACAAGCTGGTTTTCAGATCTACTATTCCAGTCTATCCACTAGTAATTGCAAAGTAGTTCATAAACAGTTCAGTTGCAGTTTTTTGCATATATAAAAAGATAAAATATCGCGTTACCCCTTATATAAATGACAAATGCCTGCCACCAATATGATGTCCCGTAGTGGCACAAAAATGAATATGAACAGTGTGTAGCCTGCTCTTTTAAACATTCAGCTTTAAGTTAAAATACATCTGGCATGAGAGAAAGATAGGATATGCTATTGCTGGCCTCCTGAAAATGCTAGCTGCCTGGCTGTGTTTGGCTTTGATAATTTGAGCCTTAGGACTAGAATAGAATACTGCAAATGTCAGTAACCCTTGTCTTTATTTGTCCAAGGCCAACGACCAAGAAAGCACTGAAACCAAAGCATCCACCTTACAGCCGGGGTACCAACATTATCAAAAGGAGAGGTCAGTAATGGCATATACATACAAAATTAACAGAACAAAAAACAGCAACTGCAAGTGCATGACAACATGCAAGAAAAGAACTGTAAAGAATAGCAAAACAATGTCTGTGGTTAGTACAGTAAGGGTCCTGTAATACATCATCAGGAGAAAAGGACCTCTCTACAATAACACAGACAAGCCAATAATATACACCACACCAGCCCTCCTGTTCATCAAGACTATGTCAAAGGCTGCACTGGTCAACTCTTACTAAATGTAACACTTTCTTACAGGAGACAATACAATAATATGCAATGAATTGCACACGTACTAAAAAACAGTGCAACTCAATCCACCACTGTATGTGGGGAAGCCACCCAACCACCCCACACCTTGTCAAATTTACAAGGCACCCCCTTGTACCCATATGTAGCCTTATGTAATGGGAGGGCCTTATTTATTAGAGCTTTCCAGGCTGCAACTGTTGGAGCCTCAACCTTTTTCCATGACAATATAATTAGTTTCCCTGCATAATAAAAGAGGAGGGTAAGGACAGTACGTATGGCATTGGTGGGAGCTAGATCATCAATTAAACTCAAGAGACTCTGCCTTATGGACGGCTGGGGGGGTATGGTGATAACATCCTGAGCACACGGAAGCACCCCAGTCCAATATATCTGGATAGCTGGGCAGTCCCAAAAGACATGAAATCTGCCCCATTGGTCAAGCAATGCCAGCAGGAGGATGAATTATTGTCAAACATTTTTGTTAACTTAGTGGGAGTCAGATAAATATGGTGAACAAATGTATAATATACGAGTTGATCTCAAGCAGAGACAAGCCTAGGAAAGGGGGCATACCAAACGTCTTCCCCATCTTCAGTATCAAGGTCAGGGACAACCGATTCTCAAGAGACCTACACTGGGTGAGTAATCTATGCATTTATATATCATAGAATCATTGTGGGTAGTGCAGTGGCTTAATGGTTAGCACTTCCACCTAGCAGTTCTAGGGTCGCTGGTTCGAATCCCAACCACGGCACCATCTGTCTGGAGTGTCCATGTTTTTCCTGTGCCTGCGTGGGTTTCCTCTCACACTCCAAAAGACATGCTGGTAGGTTAACTAGCTCCTGTCTAAATTGGCCCTAGTATGTGTATGTATGAAGTGAGTTAGTGACCTTAGATTGTACGCCGCTTGAGGGTTAGCGACTGATATGAATATACAGTTAGGTCCATATATTTGGACACAGGCACAATTTTAGTTTTTTCAGGTATTTACAAAAACATATTCAGGCTATAGTTATATAATGGATATGGGCTAAAAGTGCACACTCTCAGGTTTAATTTGAGAGTATGTACATCCATATTGGAGGAAGGGTTTAGAAATTACAGCTCTTAAGAGTAACCATCCCCCCTTTTTCAAGGGACCAAAAGTAATTGAATCAAAAGCTGTTTCATAGCCAGGTGTGGGCTACTCCATTATTTCTTCATCAATTAAGCAGGTAAAAGGTCTGGAGATGATTCTAAGTGTGGTATTTGCATATGGAATCTATTGCTGTGAACCTAGATCATGCATTCAAAAGGAGCTGTCCATGCAAGTGAAACAGCCCATTGTAAGGCTTCAAAAACAAAACAAATCCATCAGAGAGATAGCAGCAACATTAGGAGTGGCCAAATCAACAGTTTGGTACATTCTGAGGAAAGAAGAATGCACGGGTGAGCTCAGCAACATAAAAATGCAAAGATGTCCACAGAAGACAATAGTGGTGGATGATCGCAGGATCCTCTCTATGGTAAAGAAAAACCCATTCACATCATCCAGACAAGTGAAGGACACTCTCCAGGAGGTGGGCATATCATTGTCAAAGTCTACAATCAAGACAAGACTTCAGGAGAACAAATACAGAGGGTTCACCACAAGGTTCAAACCATTCATAAGCCCGAAGAGTAGAAAAGCCAGATTAGACTCTGCCAAAAAACATCTAAAAAAGCCAGACCAGTTCTGGAAAAGCATTCTTTGGACGGATGAAACTAAGATTAATCTGTACCAGAATGATGGGAAGAAAAAAAGTGTGGAGAAGGCTTGGAACAGCTAATGATCCAAAGCACACAATATCATCTGGAAAACATGGTGGAGGCAGTGTGATGCCATGGGCATGCATGGCTTCCAGTGGTACTGGGTCATTGGTGTTTATTGATGATGTGACAGAAGACAGAAGCAGCTGAATGAATTCTGCAGTGTTTTAAGACATACTGTCAGCCCAGTTTCAGCCAACTGCAGCAAAGTTGTTTGGACGGCGCTACACAGTACAGATGGACAATGATCCAAAACACACTGCAAAAGCAACCCAGGAGCTTTTGAAGGAAAAGAAGTGGAATATTCTGCAATGGCCAAGTCCATCACCTGATATCAACCCAATTGAGCATGCATTTCACTTGCTGAAGGCAAAACTAAAAGGCAGAAAGACCCACAAACAAAGAACAACTGAAGACAGCTGCAGTTAGAGCCTGGCAAAGAATCAGAAAGGAGGAAACCCAGTCTTTGGTAATGTCCATGGGTTCCAGCCTTCAGGCAGTAATTGCCATTAAAGGATTCTCTACAAAATATTAAAAATGAACATTTTATTTATGATTATATTAATTTGTCCAATTACATTTGAGCCCCTGAAAATGGAGGGACTGTGTATAAAAATGGTTGCAGTTCCTAAAATTTGTACTTGATATTTATGTTCAACCCCTTGAATTAAAGCTGAAAGTCTGCACTTCAAATTCATTTGGATTATTTTGTTTAAATTTATTCTGGTGGCATACAGAGCCAAAAGTATGAAAATTGTGCCTCTGTCCAAATATATATGAACCTAACTGTATGTATGTAAAGCGCAGTGTAAATTGGCAGCGCTATATAAGTACCTGAAATAAATAAAATATATAGTAGACAGCGGCTTGGCCAGGTCCTCAACCCACAGCATGGTTTCCAAATCAGAGGGGGCAAAGGAAGCTCGAGCACTCCCAAACTGTGATTGATATGCATGTCTAAGTTGTATATACCTAAAAAACAGAGTATTTGGAAGATGGTAAAGAAATGTTAACTCATCAAAAGGCCTCAAATCCTCATTGTGTACTATATCACTATGTTTCTTGATCCCATAGCACATACACACAATCGGATCCTCATAAGCAAAGAATTGAGTGAATTGGGCATTCTTCCAAAGTGGAGCATGGGGGGAGATGGGGGAAGGTACCCCAAATTTACCCCCCTGTACCACCGTCCAGGCTTGTAGACCGAATCTCAATTGATATAGTTTGCATGTGAGGGGCCCTGTAACCCCGATGAACCAAATGTGTAGGGGCCTCATAAGATCCAACCACAGCCACCTCCAGTGCAACCGTGGTGTCAAAGGGTCCAGTCGGCAATCTGTGCGCAAAACACTAACTGCCCAGCTAGAAAATATTTAGAAACATTTGGCACTGCCATGCCCCCTCTTTCCAAGGTTGTTGCAAAACTACCAGTCTAAACCTAGGAGGACCTTCCTGAAAAATCCAGAAATCAGGCTATATAGAATATGAAAAATGGACTTAGGGATCCACACAGGGGAATTGAGTATGGCAGGACAGGTGTACTTTAAAGAAAGATCTAGATGGCATAAAATATGGGAACCAATACTGTATTTGTTTTAAGTTAATCAGGACATAAACATGGAACTGACCTGGAACAAACACGTGGATCACGTTTTTTAACATATACATATATATATATATATACACATACACACACATACATACACACTGTATAATAATAATAATATCAGTGGTCTCCAAACTGCAGCTCATAGGCCAGATGTAGCCCTTTGCTTGCCCTTATCTGGTCCTTGGGACACGGTTACTCCCATTGATACCGAATAGGGCAGTAATTCTGCTCCTACTGACTAAAACCATTTTTTATTCCAACTGACCACCCAGCCTAAGGCACTGTTTACTTCCACTGATTCTGGGACATTTTCTGCTTGCACTTAGCCACAATTCGGCACCCCTAAGTCTAAAGGACAGTCAACTGGCCCTTTGTTTAGAAAGTTTGAAGATCAATAATTCCCCAAGTAGCAAACTAAGGATTCGAATGATAGGCCCTGAAGAATGCAACTTCAAAACCAGTTAGCAATGGCATATTTCTTGTCAATTCCCCTTTAACACTTTTGCTGCCAGCCCTTGTGCTTCACTTTAAACTTCTAATGGCCACACCATTTTTGCGATTTTTCCCTTTTAAGTCTTCACTTACAGCTCTCAGAGTTTTGAAATATCCCACAAATCATACATTTTCTGAAAGCATAGGACCAGTAGAATAAAAGAAATGATTCACGTTTTTAATGAATATCAGTGGCTTTTCAGTAGCTGATCAGTTTTTTTTTTTTTTTTTTTTTAAATAAGCACAGTTCTGCTATAAATTCATGGTCACTGAAGTGACCATGCGATCATAAGCAGTGGGGGAAAGCAGCAGACATAAGACATACTGACCTGGCAAGCCGGAAATTGTTTGATGCCGCCATATACTTTAGGACAGTGGCAGCGAAAAGGTTAAAGATGAGAAACAGTCATCCATATCTTCAATTTACTACCTTGTGAATATGTTACTTGGAACAAGCATGCAACCAGTGAAGTCTAACCCGCATACCAACTGGTTTCTTTGTTTAAAAAAAAGCCTTGGCACACTAGTCAGTCTTGTAGCTTGTTCCCTTTTGAGGAAGCTTACACGTGTCAACCAGCAGCATTGTTAAATAGAAAAAAAGACAAGGAATTCTGTGTAAAATTCCTTCTACAACAAAGAAATTCCAATCAACATGGTCATCTAAATATCCAAGATGTTGTTAAAAAAAAAACAAAGTCTTACTTGAATCAACATGTAATAATGGGAGTTTTGTATTTACTGTAAAATGCATTTCTTGGCATTCAGAAAAATGCAGCCTTCAGGAGAATTTGGACACTAGCAAACAAAACAGTGCCAGCAGGTACAACCCCCACAAACTACCAACATGTCTCAGTTTTGTAAAAAGCAGAACCAACAGCATGACCATAGAAACACAGGGATGCGAATTGTGTTAGACTGCAAGAAATGGGCTTCACCACAAATATAAAGTCCCATTTTCTTTGCTTATTGAGAGATATGTGAATTCAGACACTGTTGGAAAGCAGTCTTCTGAGGGGTGGGCAACG
This sequence comes from Staurois parvus, assembly GCF_062004578.1. Taxonomy (NCBI): domain Eukaryota; kingdom Metazoa; phylum Chordata; class Amphibia; order Anura; family Ranidae; genus Staurois; species Staurois parvus. Next base: position 26,481,434 of record NW_028317950.1, read on the forward strand.
CAATAAAACACTAACATGGCCACAAGAGAAGATACAGGGGACAGCCTACAGTTCAGAGGGTCACCTTAAAAACTTTCCATACAAAGCTGGCATCAAAAGAACAATGGAAGACCTTACAGAAGCCTTGGGAGGGAGTTGCTTGATGCCAAAAAGCCCAATAGGCTCTTAACAAACTAGTAGAGTATGCGTTAACAGGAAAAAGTGGAACCTGATCCTTGGATGGAAGATGGTGATCTGTTTGAGCCACAAAGAAATGCCCTAACCACATCTAGACAATGGACTAGCAATGCACAGAGGAATGGAACAACAATGTCCTGCTTGAGGTGAAAGACAAACTAGTTAGGCAAGAAAGTAGTCCTGGGCCTCAACATCAGCTTGCATCTATGCAAAACCAGAAAGGTTACTATACATAATTACAGGGACCATCAGGAATGACAAATGCCTCTTTGTGGTTTAGGAACAGTGAATAGGTTGGAATAGAAGCCCTGGAACCATTCCGCCACAGGTACTGGAGCAATGGCCCCATTCTTCAGAAGACCAGTGAAGGCTGCAGAGAGATCTGCTAATCTATACAGTGACAAAGGCAGGTTGGAAGACATGAACCAAAGTAAGGGCTGAGAGCAGAACTCCAGCTTGTTGCGCCTAGAAAATACCTCCCATACCCAGGCATCAGAGATACTGGCATTCAAGATGCTGGAAAAGACATCCCAATTTTGGAAAGTGGGAGCGTCCCTTCAGGCAGAAGATATACCTGTGGGTTTGGGGTACTTAGAAGTCGAAGGTTTGCAGGCAAACTGGGTGCCTGACATGACCTTGGCTCTGTAGGTTGAAACCTAGTAGTAACCAAAAGGAACGGTTATTGGATTCCAATGGAGGGTGATAAACCTTCCTGACCTCTGTACTACTACTGCTGTGGCAGATGAGTACTCTTACCCTCTGGTTACATCCTTCAGAAGGGTGTCTCTTTGGAGCTGCCTTGGACACTATCCCTCAAAAGGCATGTGCAGCAGATGGCAGTGACCTGTGACTCTTCAAGTGCAAAATCATCTGATAAGGATTTTAAGAGACTCAGGTAGAGAAAGAGCTTGTGCAACAGAAGGCTAAGAGGTTGCTAAAGCTGTGGGCAGATCAGATAATGATTCTGCAGAGGACAGCATAGAAATAAGCCTACAGCATCTGTGATCAGAGTAAGAAATCAAAGTTGCAAACCGACCCATAAAATTCTGCATGACTGAGGTGAAATCCTCTCAGGCTTTTCAGTGGGTGTACTGTAAGCAACAATGGAACTGTTAAAGGACTGTTCCCTCATGTTCCTGGCATCAAACATGTTGCACTGCAAACTAGGCACAAAATAGCTCAGGATACAAGGTCAGGCCTTGAATACTCATGAGCCAGCTTCTGGTGACCAGGTCACTGTAGATGGGTAGCAAAGACAGTCCAAATGCCACTTGCAATCAGCAACAGTGTCCAGAAAATGCTTCCTCAACGTTGACTAGTGGGGGAAAAAAAGTGCATAGCGCACATGACACTCAATCTAGTGGAAGAGGTCAGTGCCGAGTCTCTCAGCGCTAATCCTTTTCATGGTAAACTGAAGGCAAATTGGGGATTATTATAATGGTGTCTAACAATCCTTTTAACAAGGTAGTTCCCAACGTTCAGCCCACAGGGACCAATCATGAAGGGAGTCTTTAGAGACTGTAACACCTGGTGTTTTGCCACTGCTCTGGACCTAGAGACTCCTCTGCTAACACAGTACACAAAAATCCACAAAGCAGCAAAATACAAAGCCCAGTGCCAAAAGGTCACATTTCATGCAAGTGGAACCAGAAATGACCTCTCCTGCGCTCCATGACCCAGAATAAGGGTGGATGGATGGAGCCAGAACTTGAAAAATTCGACCACCAATGCATATAGGGTTGTGCAGCTCTAAACAAGGCAGGGGAAGCCCGACCAATACTGCAAAGTACTGCAAAGCTCTGATGAAGAAGGGATGCCCTTCAAAACACGTCAGCCGTACTCTGAGTGTCTACCCCTACGATGTGACTCGCACAGGCTTCACATTTCTAAAGTTCCTTTGAGGACTTATATGCTTGATTTACTTCGTTGTTTGTGAGTATCATTCTGAATCTAATAAAATTATGGTTTACTGAGGTAATGCGCAAGGTTGGTGCGCTTTCTTTTTTGTTTCACTTTGCAGTACATTCCATGCAAGCTCTGGGATCATCAGTCCAACAGGGTCTGGATACGGCTTCCACAGCTATTACTGAGGATACACCGGTCTGCATAGCAGCATAGAAAGACCGGCTCAAGCTGCTTGTAGAGGAATCTTGACTAAAGAATAATTGAATTAGCTAGGAAAAAGGTTAGATTTATCTCAGCAGAGAACAGACGTTCATCCTCCTAAGATAGCAGCAAAAAACTGAAGCATGCTGGAAGTAGGAGGGGTTAGATCATCAAGCACCATTCTGCCAGTGTCAAAATCCTTCTGAAGATGACCCAACAGTCTCCGAATTCCTGCATATCCCACTGAAGAAAGGAAAAAAAAAAAAGCACATGTCCCAAGATACAATAGATTCTGCCATATGAAAGCCGAATAATCCATCCCCCTGGTGTAAAGAAGAGGTGGGGACAGACACATGGTATCTGAAGGTGTCAAACTGGAATGCAGGTGATATTTTTTACTATTAGAAGGAATAAAGTAAAAATGAAAGTTGGCTGCATTCCCATTTTCTTTAAAGCACTTTAAAAAAACAAGGTACAATGTTTAGGTTGATGACAGGCATTCCACTCAAATATTTCAGTTCAAGTTCTAAAGTTAAAGCCCACTACACACAGCTGATTTTTAAAGCTTGGTATGTGAACACTAGGCTGAACAGCGTCATATTCATTTTCAAAGCAATTAAAGAGTCAGTCAGCATTGACTATTTTGAATCCTTATGCTGATAGCATTAGAAAATAGATAGGAAAGTATATCATATTTACTAGTTTCCATGCCTAGGCAAATGTCCTCATACATACCAGAAGTCTTCAGGAGGGTTTTTTTCAGTTAAGCGCACCCTCCTGCCTGCATGCATGAGTTAAGGGCAGATGGATTCCAGGAAGTAAATGCTACATGAATCATCTGCCCTTTCTCAAGATGGCCACAGCCAGAAATGCTAGGAAGTGTTTTTCAAAGCGATTTCTCAGCAAAAGGCATAGTAGGTAGCTGAACTTTGGTACAAATCTCCCAGAATGTATTTTGCCCTGCTACTCCCTCCTTCCAAGCTTCCCTGTTAGTCATATAATAAGATGCAGGGACTGACCAATAAGGAGACCAGGGATTAAACCAAGCATGAGTTTTACATAAAGTTAAATCCTTTATCATTATTTTCAAGTTAAAAAAATTAAATCCACATTCATCATCATTCTTAGCAACCAAGGATTGCTTCTTCTCTTTTACATATAACACGCCTTACCAGGAACAATATTACCACATCATGATAACCTTGACAGATAGATGCTACACCAAAGAATTGAAAAAAAAGCACAACTTTAAGCATAGTCATATATATGAAAAAAAAAGTTGCTTGTTGGCACTGTTAAGGAAAAAAATGTAAAAGGTCTGTGTTCTTCATTCAACCTATACATTACACACAATGCAGCTCCATTCAAAAGGGGCTCTGCTACACAGGAAGCCTGCACATTTTTTGGGATATAGATTCCAGATTTCACTAGAGTTCCTGTTAATGGTCACAAACAAAACCTAATAAATATTCAGATTTACTGGGACGTTTGATCCTGAAATTAATTCCTTGACTGAAATTGGCACGCATTATTTAATATTTTAGGGGCACGAAAAAAATCCACTTATTTCTCAAACATAAAAAAGGCCCAAACATTGTGAAATATTACCATCAGGTCCATCATTTCAGTAGGACTACACTCTGAAAGACCTGGCCAAAGTGAATCAGCCAATCTGATTTTGGGTTTCACTGATCGTTACCGAAGTGGGATTGGTTGTTCTAAGTCTCTGCACTACAAGATTAAAATATATAACCATCCCTCCACCTTCTGACAAACATACACGTTGAGCATTTTCCTAGAAACTCAGGAAATGTTCCCTACCCAGAGCCAACATTCACAAAGAAGCTGAAAGCCATTCCGAAATCCATTTAGATGATACAAAATGCATTATGACTTTTAAGCAGAGATAAGAAAATAAAAAAATTTAAATCCTTAGCGAACACTTTTTAAGTACTTAAAGGAAACCCATCAGAGAAATAAGGAGAATATTAAAACAAGTTGCTGCTTCTGAACAGCAAGTTCCCTTCCTGAAATCACATGGTGACCCTCTGGCATAAAACGCTTTGAAGAAGTATGCAGATTTAGTGTTCTGTCTACAGTTTGCTCTCATATGTTGTATACTTCATCCAGGTCAATACTAAAGCCAAACAAGGACAGGGAACCAGTACTCTCCCAGTGAGCACCTATATTTCATTACACACGTCCTTTATAGGGCCCCTTTCACACGGGCGGTTAGATTTCAGCTTTTAGATGCGGTTAGAGGAACTTACTTACCGCAGCTAAATACAGACAAGGCATCCCTATGGCTCCATTCACAAACTGCATTTTCATAACATACGGTTTTATGCGTTTAGGAAAAATAAGTTGACTGTGTCCAGGAGCGATGTACCGCAGCTATCTATACATAAACGCAGTTAATTGCAGTACACAGAAAAAATAAACAGTTGCATTAAGAAAAGGCAAGAATTTACTACCGTAGCTAAACGCAGCTGCATGTAAACACGTGTAATCGCAGATAAACGTAATGTACAAACGTAAGTGGTCTGTGTGCCAGGAGTGTTGAAATTTCAAAATAAAAAAACATGCATTTACAAGCGGCAGAACAACCACCCGTGTGAAAGGGGCCCCGTAAACACGATGAGAATATCGGATGAACGATCGCCTGCTAGTCTCACATCGAAAGTGAAAAGGTTACTAAAGATACGAAAATTCTCCTATGAAAGAAAAGAATTTCGAAAGTGATGTCATGTATTGTATTTTCAGACGACTACTGTACTGATTAAACGAAACTCGTATGATCTGGTATAGTACGAGAAAAAGTTTTGCGCTTGTCCCTTCGGATATTGTCGTACGAATTGTCGTGATTGGCTCTCAAAAGCTGTGTACCAACGATCCGATTATTGGATGATCAGCCCTCGTACGAAACTTTTCGTACAATTTTCTTATAGTGTGTAGGGGGCATTAATGTTCAAATGCAAAACAAGCATTCAAATTCAGGTAAGGATGCAAGTTGTCAGTTTATATGGGTGTAATTACAGCGGATGATCATTTCTTATATCCAATTTACCCTTCCTTGTAAGACTCTGCTCCTGACTCTTTCACCAAAATGCCAGTATATACTGGGCCACTGATTAAGACCTCAAGCACTTGGACATCTGAAGGCTGGAAAGTCCTCTAGCGTAAAATCCCATGTGCTTTCTCACACCCAGAGAGCCACAGGTGCCCCATACATCCACCAATGCAAAGGAATGGCTGTACACAGCCATACTCATTTAAAAATGCAATTACTTCTGCACCTCCATTTTTCACACATTCATGAAGGGTATATTTTCCCCAATCAAAAAGATGTACAGGGAGAAGTTCCCCCATACCAGCTGTCAGATTTAACCACTTCAAGTCCGAACACTTTCACCCCCTTCCTGTCCAGGCCAATTTTCAGCTTTCAGCGCTATCACACTTTGACTGACAATTGCGCCGTCATGCAACACTGTACCCATAGGAATATTTTAGCAATTTTTTGAGACAGATAAAGCTTTATTTTGGTGGTATTTATTCACCACTGGGATTTTTATTTTTTTTGCTATATAATTGAAAAAGTCCAAAAATGTTGAAAGAAAGTGTTTTTCTTATAAAATTTTGCAAATAAATAATATTTCATCATAAATCTTGGCCAAAATGTATTCAGTTATCTTTTTAGTAAAAAAAAAAATAACCCAAATTAGTTTATAACCAATTAGCCAGTTTATAATTTTTTAAATACTTTTTTAATTTTTTATATTATTTAAGTTTTTTTTTTTTTTTTACATACTGTCACCTTAGCAGTACAGTGTCACCATTGTGATGTGGTGATGAAGATTTTTTTTTTTTTTACACTGATAGCTTTTACAGCCTTTATGGGTGTAAAAGCAGTCATTTCTCCTTCTCTCTGGCTGCATTATTGTAGCCATTGAGAAATACTGTGTGAGCTGTGATTGGTCACATGGTACAAAGCAGTTGTGAATAGCCTTTTACCATGTGACCTCTGTGATCATTCACAGTGGGCAGCACAGTGGCTAAATGGTTAGCACTTCCGCCTGGCAGTACTAGGGTCGTTGGTTTGAATCCCAACCATGGCACCACCTGCCTGGAGTTTCCATGTTCTCCCTGTGCCTGCATGTGTTTCCTCCGGGTACTCTGGTTTCCTTCCACACTCCAAAGACATGCTGGTAGGTGGATTGGCTCCTGTCTAAATTGGCCCTAGTATGTGTATGAAAGGAATGTGAGTTAGGGACCTTAGATTGTACGCACCTTGAGGGTTAGGGACTGATGTAAATGTACAATATATATGTAAAGTGCTGCGTAAATTGATGGCGCTATACAAGTACCTGAAATAAATAAATTCACAGATTTCACACGTAGTAAGCAATGATGTCAGAAGTGACATCTTGCTTACTACTCTGCATGTGATCACTGATTGGCTAATCAGTGATCACATGATCAGGACCTCGCATAGAGGTCCCATACGACGATCGGTGTTCCACTGTGTCCGGAGGACACAGCAGGCACCGGATCGCGGTGCTGCGCGCTCCCAGGGAGCGTGCACAACTAGGGGGCAGGGAGGACATTTATAAAACGGCCACCCGCCCCTGCTCTGCCACTGTCCGGCCGTTTATATACAACGGCCGGACGGGAAGTGGTTAAAAACAGTGAGGCCCTGTGGCTGCGTCATTCATTCACAGAGTTCTGTGAATGAATGAACTGCAAGTCCCGACAGCCTTAACGGCTGTGGGCTTGTAGTTTTCAATGAACTACCACAGCGCTGCACAGTTAATTGAATCTTCCTGTCAGTATATCTGCTTGCTTGTACATCCCGTATGAACAAGCAGATACGCTGACAGATCTGCAGGAGACCTGCATGGCACCAGCGATCTGCTGATCGCTGGCGCAATGCTTTGCAGGTTCCTGTAGAGAAAAATAATACATGCACATTTTTGTAACTGCAAATAAATGTGCATTTATTATTTTGTGCAAAAGGTGAAATTATCCTTTAAATACCATAGAACATTAAATAACATAGATAACAGTCTATGCCCTCATGCACACTGGATGTTTTTACAGCGGCTGTTTTTGGCTTTTGATGTTTTTTTCTACAGCAAGTAAATCCCCCAGCATGTTATCCTATGTGTTCATGCACATAGACTGTAATTGACTTTTTTTGACTGGGAAAAAAAAAAACAGGACTAGTGGGTTTCTAGAGGAGTTTTACAGCTGTAAAAAGTGGTAAATCACCACAAACCGGTGTTTATGGACTTTTTTGACGTTAAAAAACTCATGTTTTTAATGTGACTTTACACAGCTAACGTTACCAGCGTTATTAAAACGCCCAGTGTGCATGGAGCCTAACTCCAAACAAATAATATAATCTACCTGTGGTGATAAAAAAAAAAGAAAAAAAAGCATGTACTAAGTCGGCATAGTCAGCAGTGACTGGGAAGTAGATAGAGAATATTTAGTCCTCATGCACACTTGATGTTTTTTCAGCTGCTGATTTTGGCTTTTGACCTTTTTTTCTACAGCCAGTAAACTCCCCAGCATGGTATCCTATGTGTCCATGCACACATAGACTGTAATCAGCTTTTTTTTGGCAGGGGCGTTTTTTGGCAGAAAAAAAAAAACAGTAGTGGGTTTCCAGAGGAGTTTTTTTTTTTAGCTGTAAACACGCTCTAACGCTGACAAACCAGAGTTTTTGGACTTTTTTTTACCAAAAAAAAATGTTTTTGGTCAAAAAGCTATAAAAACCACAAACGTGGCAAAACACTAATACAAAAAAATCGAATGTGATTTTACACAGCTAACATTACCAGCGTTATTAAAACGCTCAGTGTGGATGGAGCCTTAGGCAGCAAAAGGTGGCAAGGAATGAGACCTGTAGATAACTATTGCCTCATAACCGAACCCTAATCATTTGGTCCACCACCATCACTTTTCATCAGATTTCCTCAAGGAAAAGAAACCGAGGCTTACCCTGATGTCTTCATGAGCCACCAAGAACTGAAGCGGATACACAGGGCACATGGTCAATGCTGGCTCTTCCCTCCAGCTGGAGATCATCAGTTGAATTGTGTTAGTTGAGGATGGCTCATTGTAATTAGCAGGAGACACCAGCGAGGCCTATAATAATGGATTATCCTTCCAAGCTAGAAAAAATATCGTACAACTGTAAGGAAGTGGGTGTTCAAACCAGTGTCTGCTGTTCTGTGCAAAGGAGGGCTTTCTGTGGCCAATCCTTTAGTCCAAGATTTATGCCACAAAAATATCTAATTTTCAAGCTGAATGCCAACATAAATTTGGCATAATTCCTTACTTTCTATGGAGAAAACAGCTTAGTGAATTATTCTCAAATAAGATTTTTTTCTTTAGTTTTTGCCAAGCTTAGCAGTTTTTTGACTTTTCAATTTACTTAGTGGCCTAACGTTCAACTTTTTTGTATTAACTTCATACCAACATCACAACATTAATATTTTTGAAAGGTAGAGAAAGAATGGGCACAATATGGCAGAAAAAAAGTTCAAAGGACAAACTCAAGCAATCTACCAGTCTTCATGAAGAAGAGTTTAACAATCCCTTCAGAAACACGTTTTCACCTAGCCATTGTGGCAAATAATCCAATACAACTAACAAAACCAGCATCTGTTAAGCAACCTTCCTATAACCACCCAACAGTGAGGGGATCCATGATGCTAACTTCCCCTTTGACCATCAGAGGGAAACAATCAGGGATTAAGCAATTATTTCTCACCAGACAGATCTTCATTTCTCATGACTATCTCCTAAAGCTTGGATATCATGCAGTGTCATCCAGAGAGTTGATGTTCTTAGCAGCTCTCTCTAAAGGGGAGATAGAACCTGACTGTTTTCAGGGTAATCAAATGTCTATACTATTTGGACTGCTTTGTTAAATAATCTAATCTAAATAAAAGAACCCTGAATTTATATACCCACTAAAAATGATAAAGGTTTTCAAGTGGCTATCCATAGATGGTCAGAAGCCTCAAAAAAGTATGATAGGCAGTGGGGAGGTGGGGGTGGGGAATCTGCTCTAGTGTCGCAAGCTGCTGAGACCTGTAAATTCTTCCTTATTCAAATGCTGATTTACACATAGTGAACCTTGTCCTTGTTCCTTTTCACCCTTATTTGATAATGATTTCTCCCTACAATTAGAAGTAATTGCACCTACACCCCTACACAGCCAGACTGTCACAATAGATGTCTGAAATTGCTGTATCAATTGATATGACTGAGAATTCCAAGGGTAACTCTTAAAACAGTTGTTAAGACCTTCAACAGATCCAATCAGCACAATCCACTGATAAAATCCAGTCTCTTATTACAGCTCTGGCATACATTAGCCTTTAAAATGTAACATTGGCATTAAAAAAAAAAATACTATTTGTTGAGCGCTGCCCCTATTTCAGTTACTGTGTCCACTGGTGAAGGAACCCTAATATGTCCACACATTTTTGCCAGATTTTAAAGAGCTGTAATGAAGAACAGTCCTTTATCTTTCATTGAGCTCTGACCACAAAAAGAATGTGATAATGGCACATCAATGCAACTGTGGATGAATCTTAAAATCTATTGAGTTTTGGTCAAATTCTGCATGTTCTTGATTCACAGATAACTATAAAAGATAGCCTTTGTTTATAAATGACTGGACGTTCTTTAAAATTTTAAAAAGCATTGGTCTTTGTAAGCAAATGCCTAATCACATACAGCATGAGCAGAGTGCACATCAGGAAAAAAAATACATATATGATATACATTTGACACATGGACTAATGTCCTAGAATTCTTGCCTAAGACTTCCCATGGACATCAAACAGAAATCAGAGGCAGATGAAATACGTAAACAGCAGTATGTTAACAGACAATTTCTTCCCCCAGTCCCTCTCTGACATCAGACATTTCCATACATTGTTCAAGGCAGACAGCAAATAATTTCACTATGTATTGGCTTTCATAAAGATCAGACAATGTCTGAAATAGTCAATACATGGCAGTGTTCAGTTACTAAGTCTTGTTGTTTACATGAATATTCTAGTCTGCGAGCCTAAAATCTTCCTCTCAACTATAATAAGTTTCTAATGACAAGTCAGAGACATTTCTACAAGAGAAAGCAGGAGCCAACTCACAATATGCAAATTTTCTCCACGTGCCTGGAAGAGAAATGAGACAAAGATTACAGCAAGCCAGCAGCCTGGTGACTGGGAGGAAAAAGAGAAGATCTGGGCGGGATAAAGGTGTTTGTCTGCAGATCAAAACGATCTCTTCATGAATCCAGCCAGTTATCACATGACAGACCTTCAACGCAGGCCACTAGGCCATCAGATTCCCTCCAGGAGCAGCTGAGGCCTACACTGGTGTCTTCATAAGCTGCCAGCAACAGACACACAGGGAGCATGCTCAGTGCAGACTCTTCCCTCCAGCTGGAGATCTAGGGCTGGAGCATGTTTGCAGAGGAAGGGTTATCGTGATCAGCAAGAGCCACCACCAGGGCCCATATCAATGGTTTATCCAGCAGAGTGGGTGAAGCACACACAGTTCTTTATAGTAAACAGTCATAAATAACACAACAGATTCACTGTACTGGCTACATTGAAAGCTGCAGTGAAACACTAGCTATGTGCTGTATTGTTGCTCAAGCTTACATTATAAACCCTTTCATAACTGTTCACAAAGTAATCCTTGATGTGCGTCATTCTAAGGGCTGTCCCTGTATACTTGTTACAAAAGGAAGTTTTAAAATGACAAGCTAGCTTGTCTATGCATAATGGGGTTTGTATTATATATTCAGGCCTCATGCACACAGGAAGTTTTTGCAGCCACTTTTAGGGGTGTCAGGCAGGTTTTTTTTTTTTTACAGCCTCCAAACGGCCCTCCATGTTATCCTATGTGTCCATGCACACAGACTTTTAGAAGCTGCTAGTAGCAGTAGTGTTTACCAGCAGGAAAAAAAAGAAAAAGGGCCAGTGCACCCAGGAGCAGCAGCGTTTTGGCATAAAAAATGCTTGATGCGTGTAACGCTTGAGCGTCAATTCATTTAATGAGTAAATTATTATCCTAGCCAATGAAATGTATTAGCACCCAAAAGCTTGATGCCTGCAAACGCACCTAAACGCTTAGAAAAGCGTTAGACATTTTTACAAGCGTCAGGCATTTTTTCTGTCAAACCGCTGCTGCCAAGAGGAGGAGCATTTTTAAAATGGCCTGTGTGCATGAGGCCTTAAACTGAGCTGTAGCAGCAGCAGAAAGACCTGAGAATGAGAGAAGCTCTCCAACAGCCACACAACTCGTTAGTCTATGACTGTACACATGGCTTTCTGCAGTCCAGTCCAAGGTTTAAAAGAAGTGCAAGGAACAAACACAGATTACCATTCTTTTATCTGCCTTTTTTTATTTATCTGTTTCACCTCAGCCCCTACCGCCCCTAAGATCCCTTCATGCATATAAAACTACTAAAATGTACAGAATTCCTATTCTACATCCTAAATCCCAATATTTACAAAAATATGACATGAGAAAGACTGGACTACAAATGGTCATGTGTAAACAAATCAACACAAAGATAGCTGTGTACACCAGCAACTATACAGGTCAACATTTCCACTAGTACTGACCCTGACTAACACCTGAATAGTGTCCGCTTTGTCCACAGCGATAGATTCCTATAGTTCTCCAGTGCAGATTGAAATTAAGCAAAGATCTGATTGGCTGAGATTTCCTTTGCACTTGTTTTAAAGGCATTATAGACCTTCCTACCTGCACTTTGTTTTTCACCTGCTTTCACAGGAGAGCATGAGAGCACGTCACAGGTCAAAGGAGAGAACGTGCACTCCTGTGACCTAGAAGAGAAGTATGACCAAAAAAGCTTTGGCCATACTTCTCTTTTAAAGCGGAGCTCCACCCAAAAGGGGAAGTTCAGCTTTAAGGATTGGCACCTTGTTTGGACCAGCTTAGACCAAACTATTAAAAGTGGAACTACACTGCATTTGAGCACCACAAACTAAGAACAGTTTAATTCATTTTTAATATGCAACGCAAACACACCCATGTCTCCATGCTTTATTTTGCTGAGAAATCACTTTGAAAAATACCCCCTAGCATTTCTAACTGTGGCCATCTAGAGTAAGGGTAGATGATTCATGTAGCAGTTACTTCCTGAGGTTCCATCTGTCCTTAACTCAGTCATTGGCTGAGCTGAGAATCCTCCCTCCTATCCTGAAAACTGCTGGGATGTATGACATCATTTGCCAAGGCATGGGAACCAGGAAGTAACTGAAGAAACGTAAAAAAAAAAAAAAATTTAAAACAAGTAAACATGATATACTTTCTCATCCACTTACTAATGCTAGCAGCATAAGGATTAAAAATAGCCCATGTTAATTGAGAGAGTGAATTTCCACTTTAAAGTCACAGAAAACCTGGAGAGCAGCTTTCCCTGGCCCACACTGGATCGACTTTGAAATCATGCCACTTTACTTGAAATCGCACAATTTCAAAGTCAAATGGCAGTGCGACTTCATAGAGTAGGGAGTGTGATGTCATCAGCCCACCTCAGCCAATGCAAGTCACACCACAAATCAGGAAAAGTAGTGCAGGAATTACTTTTCTAATTGGTGCAACCGATTAGAACAGTTCCATTGCCGATCATTGCAAGTGATTTGTCAGGCTATTTGAATGGTCAAATCTCAGGCTAATTCGCATCAGTGTGCACCAGGGGTTAATGCATTCTCTGCATTAAGGTAAAAAAAAAAACAAAAAAAAAAAAACTGTGTTCTGCTCCCCTGCAGCGCCAAAATACCTGCCTGAGCCCAATCTTGATCCAGCGCTGTACCTGAGAGAAGCGGCTCTCTCTCCTCACTGGTCATGGAGACAGCAGAGGGAGCTATTGGCTCCTGTTGCTGTCAATGACAGCCTGTCAGGAAAGCAGGGGGCAAGGCCGAGTATGGCTTGGAATTAAGCCCGCACGAGTGTCCCCATGCCAAGATTCTTGTTATGGGGGCACTCAGAAGGGGGGGCCAAACCACTGCACAGAGCAGGTAAGTATGATATGGTTTGTTATTTTAAAAAATATCTTTAGAATTACTTTAATGCTCTTGATATTAACCACTTGCCCTCCTGAGGATTTACCCCCCTTCCTGACCAGGCCATTTTTTGCTTTATGGCACTGTGTTACTTTAACCTCCTTGGCGGTATTCCCGAGTGTAGCTCGGGGTAACATTTCAGTACCACAAACGGTAACCCCGAGCTACACTTGGGAATACCATGCGGCACTGCTCCTGCTTTTTTTCTTCACTTACTTTACCCTGCGCTCCCGTGATGTGTCCCTTGCAGCGTCCCCGGCCATCTCCTCCGGCCGATGCCGGCATCCGGCTTCTGTGTCCTGTCCCTGTGACGTCGGGACGTACGGGCGCCGCTGGCGGCGGGAAATTTAAAAATTTTAAAAAATCTCTTTTTTTTTTTTTTTACATTTTTACATAGTAAAACATTGCTGTCTCAACCAATTTCACATACATCTTGTCCCTAGTGCTTTGTCCTGCGCCCTGCCTGCATTTTGTCTGTTCTTTCTGCCTGGAAACTGAGAAATGTCCATGGTGTCCAAAAAGTGTCCCTTTAGGTCAAAAGCGGTTTAGATCAGCTAGAGAACAGCGGTAGTAAATCAGAACCACTTGCAGAATTGAGTGATAATGATTTGTGGGGGAAATTCGTCATCAGACACTGAAAACGATTTTGCGACTTTGCTCAGCAATGTGCTAACTTGGCGCTATATTTCACATTTCAGTGTTTTTGGTTTGATTATATTATTGAATTAAATGTATTATTATTATATTATTATTTTTTATGATTATTTATTAAATTATAATTTATGATTACGTGTTTCAAATTTTATTCTACCCGGGATGTTTAATAGACTCTTGTTCGGACAGATTTCAGTGAGTTATTCCTAAGAATTACAGGCCTACAATAAAAAAACTACATATGTCCATGCAAAAAAATGGTACCGCTTTCAGCACCAAAAATCGGAAAGATTCATACCGCCAAGGAGGTTAACTGACAATTGTGTGGTCATGCAACGCTGCACCCAAATTAAATTTACGTCCTTTTTTTTCCCAAGAATTTAGCTTTTCTTCGTGGTATTTGATTGCCTGTGCTTTTAATTTTTTTCACTATAAGAGAAAAATGACCGAAAATTTTGTGAAAAAAAACAATATTTTTGACTTTTTACTATTAAACATGCCCAGTAGAAAAATTTAAAAAATCAAATTTTGGCAACTTATAGCGGGACTGCAGTGGGCATTTTGATAGGGGGGAAACTGACATCCCCAGTGACCAGTGCTAAAAAAAAAGCACTGACACTGTACTAATGGCACTGGGCAGGAAGGGGTTAACATGAGGGGCGATCAAAGTTTTAACTGTGTGCTAGGAGTTTTACTGGGTGACGTTGTGTTGGTGCTTCACTGTAAGCACACTGCTCTGGATGGCTGTGCACAGCCATCCAGAGAAGTGTGCCTGAGCCGACAGCGAGGAGGACTGTTCGTAAACAAAGCAGCCCTCTTCCCCATAGATCGTCGGTAATCACTGGCTGGGACCCGTTGATTGACAACCGCAGCCACGAATGGCGGCACAGGTAGGATGTGCGCGCCTCCCACCTGGAAATGCACACCCCTGCTGCCCTGTAGCAGCATATCTGCTATAGGGCGGTCGGGATGTGGTTAACCTCTTCACGCCGGCTGAACGCAAATAAACGGCCTCCCGGCGTCTGAGCCTAAATGCCGAGCGGCCGCACATTTGCATTCTATTAAAAAAAAACATATGTGCTGAGAGAGAGCGCCCTGCACGCTCCCAGCACACATGTCCAGTGTTCACGGAAAGGTCCCGAACTCCTCTTTTGATCAGGACCTTTCCCGATCATGTGACCACTGTGACAGCGGTCACATGACCCTAAACCCAGCCCCGCCTCCCAGCTTCTGAAACCCTTAAAGGGCCGGGAGGCGCCGGCGCGAAGGGGTTAAGATACTAGTGATTTTGACGGTAATATTGTAGGAACATAAAATAATCCATACTTTTATGATTTTAAAGTTCACTACTAAGCAACACTAAAGGGACTAAAGCACCTTGGTAGTGTATTCTTCCTTATTTTAACTTGTTGTGATTGTAACACTGGTATGTCCTGAACTACTTTTTTTTCATGGTTTTACTTATTTGTTTTGTATGTTTTACAAATTTGTTTAATAAAAACTATCTGGACTAAAAAAAAAAAAAAAAAAAAAAAAAAAAAAGTTCTTTCCTAGACTGTAGAGCTGTTGCGTCTTTGAGAGGCAGCCATCTTGTAGAGGTACAACTGACATATCAGGAGTAAGAGGTGACATTTGGTGGAAACCCATTGGGAGATATTATGTACCTTAGGTTCTAACAGAAAACTGTCAATCACAGTACAGCTATTAACTGCACACAATGGGGGGAATTACCGGGCAAGTAAAAACACACAGGGAGGGGAATTTACTAAAACTGGAACAGAACAAATCTGAAGCAGCTGAGAATAATAACCAATCCGCCTTTAGCCTCAGCTTGTTCAGTTAGGCTTCGCAAATAAAAACTAGAAGCTGATTGGTTGCCATGCACAACTGCTGCAGTCTTCCTAAATTTCCCTCAATGGGTACACTCACGTGTAGAACAGAGTGCCTCTCCCATTAATGGAAAACATCCCGGAAAGAAGTTGGTAAAGCAGGGTGGTGTGGACAGAGCTACTCACTGCTTGAATTTCAACTGACTCAGCAGGAATCAGACAAAATATAATAAACTAAAGTGGAAACTGAAGCTTAAAATGCAGCTACAGCACCACCATTAGGGAGTGTAGTGTCACTGTGCAGCATTTAAAACAAAAGCTGAAAACGGAGCTAAAGTGGTATTAAACCCAAATATGTATTTTGCAGCATTGGATGTGGTGGCTGCATTAGTTTTCTTTTCTTTGGCTTTTTCCCTCTGTTTTCAACTGGTGATTAAACCAGTAATATACCTTCTATATTAATTAGACACAACTCTGGATGATAAAGATAGGAAGCACAGCAGACAGCACCATTGTCATGCCTGAGCTAAGGCGAGATGGATTCCAGGAAGTAAATGCTACATGAATCCTCTGCTGTTACTCAAGATGGCCACGGCCAGGATTTCTAGGAGATGTTTTTCAAAATAATCTCTCAGCAAAATAAATCATGGAGACATGGATGAATGGGCGAATTTGCTTTGAATATTAAATTTAAATAGCATTCCTGGTTTGTAGTGCTCAGATGCAGATTAGCACATCTAGATAAATATATGGAAGCCAAACTCCATCTCACACTCTCTAATCAGTTAAAGCAATGCAAACAGTTCTTTTTTTTTTCCTTTTGGGATAAAGGTTTTGCATGAATAGATAAAAGCTGATCATTTTATTCACTCTGCCAGTGTTAAGGCGTTTGTCTCATCCATGTAAACTGATACATTCTGCTGGAGAGCTTGTACTTTTGAAACCAACAGACTTGGCTGGTTGACCTGATGAATATAGAAGAAAGCCTAAAAATGGAACATTATACAACCATCGCATCTAAGACTGGTCATGCATTAAGAAATTATCGTGTACAATTTTCCAAAGATTTACCAAAACCATATAATGTGAGGGCAAACCAAAACACTAATTTTTTTATGCAATCAGGTTGCCCTTGCACTACATAGTTGAAGGTAAATCTAAAGGAAACTGAAAAATAAAACTGTATAATGTATGGCCAGCTTAAGAATTGGTAAACTGCAATACATTAGTTCGAATCCCAGTCACAGCATCTCCTGCCTGGAGTTTGCATGTTCTCCCTGTGACTGCGTGGGTTTCCTCAAGTTACTCCAGTTTCCTCCCACACTCCAAAGACATGCTGGTAGGTTAATTGTCTCCTGTCTAAATTGGCCCTAGTATGTGTATGTATGAATGTAAGTTAGGGACCTTAGATTGTACGCCCCTTGAGGGTTAGGGACTGATGTGAATGTACAATATATATGTAAAGCGCTGCGTAAATTGATGGCGCTATATAAGTACCTGAAATAAAATGTTAAAAAATAAATACAACAAATGTTTGCTTTTGGGATTAACATGGCTTTAATTTCTGCTAAGAAAGCTTTGTGCCCTTATAACCATATATAAGCACAAATACACACACAGTACCTTGAAAAAGTATTCATACCCCTTTAAACTTTCCACATTTTGCCATGTTACAACTAAAAACGTAAATGTATTTTATTGGGATTTTATATGATAGACCAACACAAAGTAGCACATAATTGTGAAGTGGAAGGAAAATGATAAATGGTTTTCAAAATGATTTACAAATATGAGAAAAGTGTGGCATGTGTTTGTATTCAGCCCCCTTTACTCTGATACCCCTAACTAAAATCTAGTGGAACCAATTGCCTTCAGAAGTCACCTAATTATTAGAGTCCACCTGTGTGTAATTTAATCTCAGTATAAATACAGTTGTTCTGTGAAACCCTCAGGAGGTTTGTTAGAGAACACTAGTGAACAAATAGCATCGTGAAGGTCAAGGAACACACCAGACAAGTCAGGGATAAAGTTGTGGAGAAGTTTAAAGCAGGATTAGGTTATAAAAAAAAATATCCCAAGCACTGTTCAATCCATCATCTGAAAATGGAAAGAGTATGGCTCAACTGCAAGCCTACCAAGATATGAATACCTTTTCAAGACAGTGTGTGAGTGTATCTTGCGGAAAAATTGCACGCGCCCACGTGTGTGTGTGTGTGTGTGTGTGTGTGTATATATATATATATACACACACACATACAGTGGGGCAAAAAAGTATTTAGTCAGCCACCAATTGTGCAAGTTCTCCCACTTAAAAAGATGAGAGAGGCCTGTAATTGGCATCATAGGTAGACCTCAACTATCAGAGACAAAATGAGAAAGAAAAATCCAGACAATCACATTGGCTGATTTGGAAAGAATTTATTTGCAAATTATGGTGGAAAATAAGTATTTGGTCAATATCAAAAGTTCATCTCTATACTTTGTTATATATCCTTTGTTGGCAATGACAGAGGTCAGGCGTTTCCTGTAAGTCTTCACAAGGTTGGTACACACTGTTGCTGGTATGTTGGCCCATTCCTCCATGCAGATCTCCTCTAGAGCAGTGATGTTTTGGGGCTGTCGCTGGGCAACACGGACTTTCAACTCCCTCCAAAGGTTTTCTATGGGGTTGAGATCTGGAGACTGGCTAGGCCACTCCAGGACCTTGAAATGCTTCTTATGAAGCCACTCCTTTGTTGCCCGGGCGGTATGTTTGGGATCATTGTCATGTTGGAAGACCCAGCCACGTTTCATCTTCAATGCCCTTGCTGATGGAAGGAGTTTTGCACTCTAAATCTCACGATACATGGCCCCATTCATTCTGTCCTGTACATGGATCAGTCGTCCTGGTCCCTTTGCGGAGAAACAGCCCCAAAGCATGATGTTGCCACCCCCATGCTTCACAGTAGGTATGGTGTTCTTTGGATGCAACTCAGCATTCTCTCTCCTCCAAACACGACAGTTCTATTTTGGTTTCATCTGACCATATGACATTCTCCCAATCCTCTTCTGGATCATCCAAATGCTCTCTAGCAAACTTCAGATGGGCCCGGACATGTACTGGCTTAAGCAGGGGGACACGTCTGGCACTGCAGGATCTGAGTCCCTGGCGGCGTAGTGTGTTACGGATGGTAGCCTTTGTTACGTTGGTCCCAGCTCTCTGCAGGTCATTCACTAGGTCCCCCCGTGTGGTCCTGGGATTTTTGCTCACCGTTCTTGTGATCATTTTGACCCCACGGGGTGAGATCTTGCGTGGAGCCCCAGATCAAGGGAGATTATCAGTGGTCTTGTATGTCTTCCATTTTCTAATTATTGCTCCCACAGTGGATTTGTTCACACCAAGCTGCTTGCCTATTGCAGATTCAGTCTTCCCAGCCTAGTGCAGCTCTACAATTTTGTTTCTGGTGTCCTTTGACAGCTCTTTGGTCTTCACCATAGTGGAGTTTGGAGTGTGACTGTTTGAGGTTGTGGACAGGTGTCTTTTATACTGATAACAAGTTCAAACAGGTGCCATTGATACAGGTAATGAGTGCAGGACAGAGGAGCCTCTTAAAGAAGAAGGTACAGGTCTGAGAGAGCCAGAAATCTTGCTTGTTTGTAGGTGACCAAATACTTATTTTCCACCATAATTTGCAAATAAATTCTTTCCAAATCAGCCAATGTGATTGTCTGGATTATTTTTCTCATTTTGTCTCTGATAGTTGAGGTCTACCTATGATGCCAATTACAGGCCTCTCTCATCTTTTTAAGTGGGAGAACTTGCACAATTGGTGGCTGACTAAATACTTTTTTGCCCCATGTATATATATATATATTTATATATATATATATATATATATATATATATATATATATATATATATATATATATAATATGATTTTGCTCAGGAGGGAAAGTGGTTAAAACACTGGCTTCTGATTGGATCAAAAAACACACAGCTGTGACTGTATCCTTAAAGTCCAACCCCAGTATGGAGAAAAAGAAATATAAATCAGTAACCAAGTACTTAGCTGAAAATGTTACTTTAGCTCCCTTCAAAGCATTCTTTGCAGACATAATGTAGCTTTAAGGTTCAATGCCAGCCTCTTCCAGGTTCAATAAATCCCAGCATCATTCAATCCACTTCCTGTGAGCGTAGGCCACCATAGACACCCATGCATCATGATTCAGCCAGGACTGACCATCCTGCACAGAGCGACGCTCACATGTCAGTACCTGAGCGCTGTTCTGTGCAACAATAATGCTGGTCATAGATGAATCGAATCTCGGCTGGTTCAGCAGGGGCTGGCCCAGATTTGATCCAACTATAGGCAGGTTAGTTGTACTGAAGTTGATCCATTGATTGACTTCAGTACAACCAGCCTCTCAGATTTATTTTGTATGTGATTACTGACGGAAGCTATAGCCACCAGCAGTGATCGTTGTTCTCTGCCTGCAGAGAGAACACAATAGCGCTACAGGAGCCATACCCTGATCAGCGCTGACTCTGTTGATTGGGGAATAAAGCAATTTTCAAATTGCACCATCTATGGCTTGCTTAAGGATCACCTATCAGCAGAGGAAAGAAGAAAGACTTTCTGCATCACAGGACTATGCAATTAGAAAAGGGAGTGGGGCAATTTGTACCTTCCAGGTACACCGCTCCTTTACACAAACTGTTCAGTTTAGTACAACAGGTGCTTTTTGTTGAGTTTTGTTTTATTTAGGCTCTATAAAACACACATCTGCTCTCTGCTGACTCCATGACATTTATAGAAAACCAGTTCAGAGGCCATTTTAAAATAGATTTCCTCAAATTAAACCCCACGGAAATTGTACAGAATAAAACTGATGTTTAAAAAGGTGTTAATACTGATAAAACAAGAATGTCTTTTGAAAGATGAGACCACCCAAGTGAAACCAATGTCTGCACACGTATCTTATCTCTCCTTTCAGCATCCTCCATCTGGACCAGACACCTGCAGGATATCAAGCCAGCTCCTGAATCCCTGTGAGACACTCGTCCCCCCCCACCCCACCCCCACCCCATTGTAGATTAATCTCACCATTACTGCCCTATTACAGTCTAATTGCCTGCGGACTCCTGGGGGAAACTAAAATTTTAACCTGTGAAAGCATGATCTGAGTGCACAGGATTTAAAAGAGAAGTGCGGGATTTTAAAAAAAAACAAAAAAAAAAACATACATACATACTTATCCATGTCAATGCAGCATCAATCAGACACTGCAGCTGTCCTCCACCTGCTCTAAGACCTAGAACCGAGCAATCACATGACCAGTGATCGCTCAGTTCTCGGAAATCAGAGAGTGGTGATGGTCAGTCGCTGGCTCTCTGCTCTGCCTCTACAGCACTCACTGAAGCGTCGAGCTGTGGAAGAGGCAGGAGGGGCTGGCTCAAGCTCTCAGTGGCGTGCCGAGAGGCTGAACCAGCTGCCAGTCAGTGGATTCCGACATTAAAGTCTGGATCCTTGCAGAGCCAGGACCGGCTCTGATGTCAGCTGCCAGCAGGCTTTACCCTAGCTGAGTCTAGGTCACAGGAGTGCAGAAATAAGTGTACTCCAGTGACCCAAAATATAACACAACTAACAATTTCAGAAAAAGAGCCACTTCCATGCTAGATCAATAGCCTGTTACTGGATTCCCAATGCATTTACCAGTCAAGCACATGAGGAAGCTCTACCAATATCACAATCAGTATGTGATGACAACTCTTCAGCACATCAATGCTGGGCAGAGATGAAAAAGGTAAAAACAAGTTCCTATAATGTACTAGAGGGCACAGATTCTAGAGGGTACCTGCATTTAAATCTAAATTCAGCATGCAGCTTGGCTAGACAAAGACTGGAAAACGTTAAACCTTTTATTTTCTACAAGGTAATATTTCAGTTCACAATCCTACAGTCAGCTGACTCCAGGAAAGAAGGAAGATAAAGACAGCAAAAAAAAAAACTGTCCGTCTACTAAAAATGTGTTTTTGTTTGTGTGTCATTTGGAGATTTTCTAAAACTTCCCATACTGAAAAGAGGTGGTTGAAATTTGACTGAACAGCAACACAAAAGGGCAATAATACGCTTTTTATACTCACTGTAAAATCCTTGTCTTGGAGTTCTTTAAGGGAAACAGGAAACATTTAACCTTCAGCTTATGGAAGACTAGACATTGGCAAACCAAAGAAAAACAAAACTGTAGTCCAGCTAAAGATAACCCCTCCCACTACCAGCATGCCCTAGTTTTGTAGCATAGCAGTACCAAGAGCATGATCATTACACAAAACATGATGGACCTTATGGCATCAGATAAAGCTACAACATCCACCTTGAGGAACTTTAACCACTTGACCTCTGGAAGATTTACCTTCCTTCATGACCACACCATACTGTAACTGACAATTGCGCAGTCATGCAACTGTACATAAATGAAATTTAGATTTTCTAAAAATCAAAAAAAATTGACAATCTCTTCATAAATTTAGGCCGATATGTATTCTGCTATGGATTTTTGGTAAAAAAAATCCCAATAAGCGTATATTGATTGGTTTGCACAAAAGGTATAGTGTCTACAAACTATGGTGTATATATATTGTAAATATTGTTTTATACTAGTAATTGCAGCGTTCAGCGACTTCTAGCGGGACTGCAATATTAATCTGACACTTTGTGGGATCCAGTGACACCATTACAGTGATCAGTGCTAAAAATATACACTGTCACTGTGCTAATGCCACTGACAGAACACAGCTCTGCCTTGTTTACAAAAGCAGAGGTGTGTTCTGTCCCTCTCCTCGCCGATTAGTGTGTGCCGGTGATCATCCATTGGCCAGCACATGCTTATTGGCTTCTGCTGTGACTAAACACAGCAGAAGCAGCATGCCCCCTCAACCAAGAAGTGCAAAATCACGTTTATATATACATGATTTTGCACAGAGCAGCTGCACTGTAGCAGTACATAAGGAATTCAAATTGGCCAGTCTGATCAGCCTACTCTATAAGTATGTCTTCAGAAACTAGGTAAACACTGAGGCAATACCAGTAACACTGAGGCAATACCAGTAACACTGAGGCAATACCAGTAACACTGAGGCAATACCAGTAACACTGAGGCAATACCAGTGGCTCTGAAGCTGGAAAATGCGCTACCTTCATGAAAACAGGGCGGGAAAGCGTTCCACACAGAACTCAGTGCCCAAAGGTTGATTCCAGGATACCATTGCAACGTCCAGTCTAGTGGAGTCAGGATCTTGATTAAAGGGGGGGAAAAACAGAATGAAGGAAAAAGTGCTAGCAAAAAATTGTTTCTTTTTTTGATTTCGAGCTGAAGAAAAGTCTTCCATACTCCCAGGGCACTAGCAAAAAATTAAGCATGTAGAAGGAGTTTGGCTGCCCTACTGCTTTTTTTTTTTACCCATGTCCAATCCTCGTTTGTGGCAGAATCACTCAAAGTTAAAGGCTTCCTATGGAGTGGCCATGGAAAACCATTTCTCTCCCACACCCTGCTCAGTTCAACCGCACCACACCGTCCTTTACATAATCTTCCGACCATGGGGCATTTACAACTTTGGGCCTTTCCCCTTGCCCTCTATCCCATCCTGGGCAATCCTAATTTTCCCCCAGGCCTACAAGACGCAACCTTCTCCTTATTGCACCGACATGACTTATACTCTGCTACACACTATATCAGTCAATCACAATGACTAAATACACACCAGATGCAGACATCACCATTTTCCCACCTCAAAAGATTCCATTTGCTTCAATGATCCCATTTTTAAAAAATATTTACCACCGGCATCATGGTTTACCTGCCCTGTTGATTTTTTTTAATCGCAATGCAGGGCAGAAGGCCCAAGAAGACACGCACGGTCTTTTATTTATAAACTCTTACTGACGGGAGTCTTCCTCTACTGCTCTCAAATTCCAAAGCCAATAGGAAGGAAATCTCCAGGTCCCACTCACCCTGGAAGATCAGACAAAAATTTTAACATTTGCCTACAAATCCTCCATCAGTAGTAAATATCAGGAGACGGGCTACAAAATAGTAACCCAGTTGTAACGTATTGCCTGCGGTGCTTCACCGTATGTATCCATTGGTGACTAATACCTATTGCTGCCCTGGTACAGCCACTGTTGACATGCTTCACGTTTTTGGTCCTGCCCATAATTTGGACCGTTTTTGTAGTCCATTCTACAACACAAAAATTCACCGATCACCCGGTCCCCTACACCCCTGGTTTTTTTTCTCCTACACCTCTCTAATATCCCTTTGAAAATATACAAAAAGTCAGTTGTTCGACACCTAGTTAATGCTGTATGCTCCTGCATTCCTGCTTTGTGGAAAACCTTTACAGTGCCTTCATTAACACTCTAGTTCATAAGACTGAAGATTTAAAGACAATAGAAGACTTGACAAGTGTTGTGCATGGCACAGAGGAAAAAACTCGAAAAATGTGGTTTCACTGGACAGCATACTCCTGTACTGTGAAGATTTAGCACATTTATGCTGGCTGACTTCATATGGAAGTTCCAGTATTGAACTACCTTGAGACTCTGACTGGAATTAGGCGCTTAATGGCCTCAGAGGCAGAGAGATTCTGCCCAACAGGGTATTGTTTCTATGAAAACACACATGGAAGAGATCTTTAACATACAACACGCAACTAGAGGGGAGGGATGGACTATCCTTCCCATCTGTTCCTATTCCCTCTTCCCAGACCAACAATCTACCCACCCACTCCAAATGCCCCCCATTTTTTTTCCTGGGGCTCCCTTCATTATTATGACCTGGGCTCTCTGACAGGGGTCAATTTAATCTCATCTTTGTGGAATCTTTGTTTTGAAATAATATTATTGTACTATTTGAAATTGTGTCTCCCCACTTTTGTTTCATCACTTGGAAGACACGACCCATACTCTGAGAACCCAACATAATATTGAAAGCTTACAGTTGACATAAGTTTTGATTTTTGTATATATGCTTGTTTGTATTCTTCTTGTATACAATTTGTTAAAACTAATAAAGTAAAAACGGAACGCATCTTTAAAGGCTTCCTGTGTCTCTCAATGTACGAGAAAGGAAAAAAAACCTTCTCAGACCTATCCTAAAACAAAACATTTTGTCTGACATTAAAGTGATATTAAAGGTTTGGGAGTTTTTTTGGTTTTTTTTAATAACAAACATGTCCTACTTACCTGCTCTGTACAATGGCTCTTGTTGCTGTATCTGAGCCAATGAGGAGAGAAAGATCTGGGAAAGCCTCGGCTCTCGTGCACATTGCTGGATTGAGATGGTGCTCAGGTATGTATTTAGGTGGGGGAAGCTACATGAAGAAGGCTTTTTACATTGCTGCATAGAATACAGTAAGGTAAAGAGCCTGCTTTACAACCACATTATTCTTTTACCATAATCGCTATTTTGAAATTAACAACTGTTGAAATATAAAGTTAATATACAGGGCCACCTACTAAAATATCATCCACGCAATAGTACATTGCTTTTAGTAAATCAGTGTTACAGGCAAATACGTATTGAGATTCCAAAACGAGAACTACAATTTTTTTCTAACAAGGACTTTATGGTCGTCCACAGTTTAGAAAGAAGGATCAAAGTCGAGGGGCAGCACAGTGGCTAAATGGTTAGCACTTCCGCCTTGCAGTACTAGGGTCGCTGGTTCGAATCCTAACCACGGCACCACCTGCCTGGAGTTTGCATGTTCTCCCTGTGACTGCGTGGTACTCCGGTTTCCCCCCACACGCCAAAGGTGAACTGGTAGGTGAATTGGCTCTTGTCTAAATCGGCCCTAGTATGTGAATGTATGAATGTGAGTTAGGGACCTTAGATTGTACGCCCCTTGAAGGTTAGGGCTGATGTGAATGTACAATATATATGTAAAGCGCTGCACAAATTGACGGCGCTATATAAGTACCTGAAATAAATAATAAGTCGAATACTCAGGTCCCGCTTCTAGCGCCTTGAGTAATGTAGCATGTGCTGTATAGGCAAGTAATACTGATTGAATGGGGTAAGCCTCCCTCCAAGTAGCGCAACCTGCCAAATAATGCAGTTGTGCAGCTAAGTAGTAACTCCATGAGTGAAGGACAGTTAGATCATCCATATCTTTAGGTGATTGAGAAATTCAAGCCAGATCCTGGATTGACCATTCTTCCAGGGGAGAATTCTGAAAAGGGAGTCTATACTTTTAAATTAAGGGCCCACATAGGGGAGTTATGAAAGATGTACAAAAGTTCTTACATCCAGATCATTCTAATTAAATTTCACCTGCCAACAACAAACAGTAGACGTTGGCACCAAGTCTTGTACTTCCCTTGAAAGGCGGTAAGAAGGCTAGCTTATAATTTAAATCAGAACTATAAGCAAAACCTTTTTTTTTGGATAGGGAAAGGAATAACTATAACCCCTGTCAGTTTTTACAGCCATCCGTGTCCCACTGGATATAACTTCCTGTACCATAGCCAAAACAGAAAGTCCCTCCAAAATAAGGGAATCCCTTGGGGCCTCTCAGGTCACCAGAACTAGTGTCCCCATGTCTCCTCTATTTCTTTTCTGGAACAGCCCAAATTTAGGTATTTTCTTTCACATTCACTTTTAATGACAAAGGTATAATATGACAAATAGAGATAGTGACTTCCCCTAATGGGGGCACAGACAGCAATAAAAACCTAAAAGGGGTTCTAATCCATTTCCACTCTGTCTAAAACTAAAAAAAAAAATTGATTTTAATTATACTTTAAGTATTGTCTGAGGTTGGTTGTGATGTGCAACTCCAAATAATTGATTTTTTTCTACAATTTGAATATGTCAAGCACAAAGAGGAAGAAGCGGAGTAAAGGTGTCAACTGGAAGAAGGGTGCATTTATCCCATTTTATGGAGTCCTGAAAGAGAGCTAAAAGTGCCAATTGGGAACATAAGGGAGTCTTGAGTGTCTCCCAGGAACAACAGTGTATCACCTGCATATAATGCATAGAAACCTCCCTGTCGTCCCTTTTAAATCTCATAATATTCCTGGAGGAACGAATAGCTGCAGCTAACAGCTCTACTGCTAATGCAGAGTAAGAGCGGCAAAAGGCAGCCCTGTGGTATACCCCTACCTAATTGGCATGTTTCCAAGAGGTCATTGTTGAGCCATATGTGGGCCCTGGGTATTGTATGCATTAAATAGATCAATTTATTAAAACGTTAGGCCTAAATCAAATTCATCCAGTATATGCCAGTTAGCTCCATTCCACAGCTTACAGCTGTTGTGGCGAAATGGGGCCGAACAATGCACTGAGCAGTACTGATGCTTAGAGTAGTATGTGCCCAGGGATGAATGCTCAGAACATAAGCAGTTCATAGAACTGCAGTCCTTAAAAAAGTGTTGTCACGCTCCCTTAATTATGCAACTATTAAGCAAAGCAAGGATCAGGGGTTCAAAAGATTATTTCTATTACTTTACAAAGTTCTGGCAGGTGATCCCCCCCATTTGTGTTTCAGCTGTGTAGCCTCAGGTCTGAAACTACTATACGGTTTCCACACACAATAATGTATACAATATGAACACTAAGAAAATACTTTTTGGTTATGGGGTTTGTCCCTATTGTAGAGCCATTCGATCAGCAAGCAACTAAACACAGGAATGGTACTTTATGAATTTAAGATATTTGGCTGTTTGCCCTTAACATGTTTTGCTGACAAGCTGTGAAATGTGATCCTCACTAGGAATCCTCTGTAAACTTCCTGCAAGGATTCCACGCACTTCCCACAGTTAAGACAGCTGTCAGACCACATCCATACCGCTAATTTAGACAGATGAAATCATGGGAGTCTCAAAATCCCCTTCAGCATCTCTGATCTTCGGAACAAGCGCAATAATGCATTATGATCAACACCATCTGCATTTGGTTCCCAATTTAAAATTTTGCAAAAAGAAAGTGGGAAAGTCGCTCGTTGCACACTGAGGCCTTGGTGATTCATTTTAGACAACACAGCAATCTGGAGGTCAGGGCTAAACTGCCAGACAGATATGAATTCCTCTTGTGCATGTCACAGGGGCCATCAATGGAAACCTAAAAAGGTACATTGGCAGATGCTGTAATTATGCAACCATATCTTCCCTTCTAAAGTTTGATATCTCGGTGAAATTCACTTAGCTTTTTTTTTTCTTTTTTGTTTGTAGATAAAAGTCTAACCTAATATGATTTTTAAAAAAGCCTGGCTTTGAATACCTTAAATTAAAGTAGAACTATAGGCAAAACTTTTTTCCCCCCATTGTGATTGGAGTACAGTAGTTATAACCCCGATCAAGTTTTTCTTTTGGCCATCTGTGTCCCATTGGAGAGATTTCCCTTCACTTCCTGTCCCATGGCCAAAACAGGGAGCGAGAGGCAATCCCTGCAAATTGAGGAAATCTCTTAGGGGCCCCGAGGTTACCAAAACTAGTGTCCCCATTAAAAGGTGCAAAAGCATTGAAATACAGGCACAGCAGCCAATTCAAATGTATGGAATACCTTGTCTAGGCAAACGCGACTAGCAGACATGCTTAAGTGTAATTCCAGCCTAAAGTTGAACTAAGAATATTTGAAGGATGTCATTGCTAACCTCTTGAAAACGCAATTTGCTGCTATGCAGATTCTATGGTTTCAATACTTTCTGAATCAATGACCCAGAAAAAGCATGCAGAGAAAAAGCTTCAACTTTACCGACTGCCTGTTTTTACATGCTCAGAGTCTAACTATTCAGATCTTAAACACTGTAACAAATAAATAATATTTTGAAATAAAGTATATATGCAGCGCTCTGTAAATCATATAAAAATAATCAAACAAAAGTCCTTAAAGCAGAGATTAAATGATTTTAACCGCTAGCCTAAAGGGCACTTCTACCCCCTTCCTGCCCAGGCCAATTTCCAGCTTTTTGCGCTGTCGCACTTTGAATGACAATTGCGCGGTCATACAACACCATACCCATATGAAATTTTTATCTTTTTTTTGTGACAGATACAGCTTTATTTTGGTGGTATTTAATCACCTCTGGGTTTTTTATTTTTTCTTAAACAAACCAAAAACCACTGAATATTTTGGGAAAAAAACATTTTTTCTTAGTTTTTGTTATAAAATTTTGTAAATAAGTGATTTTTCTCCTTCACTGATATACGCTAATGAGGCTGCAGTGGTGGGCACTGATAAGCTGCACTGATGGATACTGATAGGTGGCACTGATGAGGAGGCACTGGTAGGTGGCACTGGTGGGCATTGAGAGGCATCACTGATGGGCACTGAAAGGCAGCACAGATACATGGCACTGATATATGGCACTGACTGGCACTGTTAGGCGGCACTGACTAGCAGAGATAGGCGGCACTGACATGGCACTGGTAGGCAGCACTGACACGGCACTGATAGGCGGCACTGACTGGCACTGATTGGCAGCACTGATAGGTGGCAATGATTGGCATTGATAGGTGGCACGAATGGGTACTGATATGTGGCATTGATGTGCACTGGTAGGCACTGATATGTGGCATTGATGTGACACTGATGGGCACTGGCACGAGGCACTGATGAGCACTGACAAGTGGCCCTGCTGAGGCTACACTGATCATCAGGGCACACTGATCATCAGTGCCCTGATGATCAGTGTAGATGTCCCCTCCGCGGAAAGCCAATTACCGGCTCTCCTCTCCTCACGAGCTGTCAGCGTGACAGCTCGAGAGGAGAGAAATGCCGATAACCGACATTTCCGTGTTTACATGTGATCAGCTGTGATTGGACACAGCTGATCACATGACCGAGCTGACATCTTTGGCTCTTTCCTTGATCGGTGATCTGTTGTGTCCGAGGGACACAGCGCACCGCCAATCGCCGCGCGCTCCCTGAGCCGCGCATGCGCGGTGAGAATGGGAGGTCATCATATGACGTCCTCCCAGAATAAGAGAACCACCTTGCGCCCGTCATTGGACTATATGGCGGGCGGGAGGTGGTTAAACAATACTACACCATATCGGGTCTCTATTTCCTTTCTTTCATATGATATGGAGAGTCATTACCAGAAATTGTACAGGTGAAACTCGAAAAATTAGAATATTGTGCAAAAGTTCATTTATTTCAGTAATGCAACTTAAAAGGTGAAACTAATATACGAGATAGACTCATTACAGGGACGGACTGACAACTCATGGGGCCCCCGGGCAATAGGGGATCATGGGGCCCCTGTGTCCTCGCCCACACTCAAACCACACCCAAAAAAGCCTATGAAGGGTACCAAGGGGCATCTCATGGGGCCCCCTACTGACCCCGGGCCCTCGGGCAGTGTCCGAATTCCCAAATGGTCAGTCCACCCGACTCATTACATGCAAAGCAAGATAGTTCAAGCCTTGATTTGTCATAATTGTGATGATTATGGCTTACAGCTCATGAAAACCCCAAATACACAATCTCAGAAAATTAGAATATTGTGAAAAGGTGCAATATTCTAGGCTCAAAGTGTCCCACTCTAATCAGCTAATTAGGCCATAACACCTGCAAAGGGTTCCTGAGCCTTTAAATGGTCTCTCAGTCTGGTTCAGTAGGAATCACAATCATAGGAAAGACTGCTGACCTGACAGTTGTGCAGAAAACCATCATTGACACCCTCCATAAGGAGGGAAAGCCTCAAAAGGTAATTGCAAAAGAAGTTGGATGTTCCAAAGTGCTGTATCACAGCACATTAATAGAAAGTTATGTGGAAGGGAAAAGTGTGGAAGAAAAAACCAAGTACTGAGTACATATGAATGCTTACACTTTTCAGAGGTCCGATATTGTTCTATGTACAATCCTTGTTTTATTGATTGCATGTAATATTCTAATTTTCTGAGATTGTGGATTTGGGGTTTTCATGAGTTGTAAGCCATAATCATCACAATTATGACAAATCACAGCTTGAACTATCTTGCTTTGCATGTAATGAGTCTAACTCATATATTAGTTTCACCTTTTAAGTTGCATTACTGAAATAAATTAACTTTTGCACGATATTCTAATTTTTTGAGTTTCACCTGTAGATCTGGAGTGTTGGAGCCAGTTACAGAGGCTATTGATTTGGAGTGTTGGAACCATTCTAAGGAAAAATCGATGTATACGAGTGAACATCCTTGTCTGGAGAAATATATGTTTATACCAAAGCAATTTTTGCCAACCATGAGAGTGGGAGGCAAATAAAGTTGGTGAGTGCATACCTAAAGGGGGAGCACAGCACTGTTTGGAAATTTACTTACAGTCACGTGGTGGTTTTATTTGAAATTCAACTCACATGGTGATTTCAAAAAGGACTTTATTGATGGACTTTTTGTTTATGATTGTTTTTATATGATTTACAGAGCGCAGCATATATACTTTGTTATTTCAAAATATTATTTATTTGTTACAAATTTTTGCTCACAGTAGAAAGTAGTGGCTATTTTTATTATCATTATAATTCACATATTTATTATTTGGGGATCAGTTTGTATTCAGAAAGGCAGAATATATATGTATTTATATACGTATTTTTTACCTGGAGATATACGGTGTGTTATATAGATCTTAAACACTAATGCATAAAGCGATGTATATATTAAAAATCCCTAGGGCAGGGAGAGGAGGAGGCAGCACCAATCAGGAGTCATACATTCAAAAGTGCTAACATAGAACATGCTGACAGAAGGAGAAAGAAGACAGATAGACCTTATGGGGTTATTTACTAAAAGTGGAGTGCAAAATCTGGTGCAGCGCTGCATAGGTACCAATCAGCTTCCAGGTTTTAGTGCCAAAGCTTAACAGAACAAGCTGACGTTAGAGGCTGATTGGCTACCATATACAGCTGCACCAGATATTGAATGCACCAGTTTTAGTAAATATCCCCCATCAGTCTTTTGCTGTTCTTTCATTGTTCAGTCTGAGACAAAGACCAAATGGACAAAAATGTAAATCTCTGGAGGCAGAACAGCTCCCATATACGATGTTTATTTGTGTATTTAGCGGTCTACTTTAAACCCTAAAGCAGGCCATAGATTTAGCAATTTTATGTTATTCCACCATGGCTGGAAGGACAGAAAAATCACTCAAATTGCCCCTCAACAGTCAGTGTTGATGAAGGAATCCCTCCCACAGCACTATTGCGTTCTGCCAGCGGGGAGCCTTCCCTGCCAGCAAAACACAATTAGTGTTGCCACCTATAGTCAATAGACAGATCGACTTGTGTAAAGCCAGGGTGCCTACACATGGATTGAAATGCAGCAGGTCCCTGCTGAACCAGCCATAATTTGATCCATGCTGGCTAGTCTATTTTTCATTAAACAGCTAATTTGGGCCAAACTGGCACAAACTATTACCTTTACCAAGTGAGGCAGTTGCTGGAAGCACTGGGTCATGCTGTATGTTGTGGCAGCCTCTCTTCCTGTCTGTTGCTGGAATTAAAGGTTGTAAAGGCACAAGATTTTTTTTTTATCTTCATGCATTCTTTCACTCCTCATTGGCTGAGACAGCAGTGGGAGCCACTGGCTCCCGCTGCTGTCAATCATAGCCAGTGAGCCAATGAGGAGAGAGTGGGGGTAGGGCAGGGCTGCAGCTCTATGTGTGAATGGAAACACAGAGCAGCAGCTCCGGAGCAAGCCTGCTTGGGTGCCCCCATAGCAATCTTGCTTGCTTTGGGGGCACTCAGCAGGAGGGAGGGGCCAGGAGCACCAGCAGGGGACCCAAGAAGAGGAGAATTGAGACTGCTCTGTGCAAAACCATTACACGTTGCCTTTTATATTACTTTAGGTCCAGTCGGGCTAAGTGCTTTTCAGCCACTAAGAAGAAGCCTTGAATTGTTATCAATGAATATAAGGCTTCCTCTGACTGACCACAGTGGAGTGGTGGGTGGATGACATCACAATCTCAACCTCAGCTAGAGAATGCTTTCCATTCATTGCAAAAAATACAAGGCTTCTTCTGAATGGCTCAAAAGTCCAACTCCATTTTCTCCTGGTTCTGATGGCAAGTCTCCCATGACACGTCCAGAACACTGATGCTACATATAGTATAATCCAGCGTTGGGCTAGCTTGGCTCAAACAAGCTATTTAAGGTACAGAAAACCTGGACCTAGGCTCTAATGCTAAAGGCAACTGGCTGAGACTATTTTGAAACAGGCTGGCCTTGGCATCCTATGAATTTCTGTCACAATAGGTTTCCTTTATAGCTGAAATCTGAGCAAAACATATATTTAAATAGAGAACTAGTAGACTTACTAGACTTTTTGTTCCCATTTTTTCCAGATCTTTGCCGTAACCCAACATGAAAGCCCCTGCACACTGCCTCTGTTCAGGAGTTGCCTACAATAGAGACCAGTCACTGCTACATTCTCTCCTTATGTAGGTGACTGGTCTTGTAATTTACACTCCTACAGCTGTCTGTAGTCGGAGAACCTTCCCATAGCTCTGCCCTCTGAACAGACTGTTCAGCCCAGTGATTATATTTTTTCCTGCATCTGACAACTCTGTTAGGATAACACCTACTGGCAGCAGTTTCCAAATGGCAAAGCATCTGAGCCTGTGAAAAAAACAGGAAGCTCCATGTTTCTAAGCACCACTTTCTTCATTATCCAGTGGCAGACTTCACAACGCAGAATCATGTGACAGGAATCAACAGTCACCGACTGCACCCTCATAATCCCACATAATCTGATATCAGTGGATTATATCAAATTCTGGTTCCTATGATGATGGCTAAAGAGAAGAGGTGGCACACTGCCATTAGCAAAAAAAAAAAAACTATGCCACAACTGTACAGCTAACCAGACAAGATAATCTCCCTGACCATTTAAAAAGAGAAGACTGTCGCAGCTTTCAACCTGCACTCGTCAATTTTGTACAAGAAAAGAAAAAAATCCTTTAAAGAAACAATGTGTTAAAAACTATATTTGAAAATGTTATTGTGCAGTCATTTCACAAATTAAGATTTCATGCACAATAGGGCTTATCTAAACGTTTTTATTCTAGTAGGAGAGAAGCGGCTGCAAAAACACTCCTAAGATGCATTATTTTCAAACGTGCTTAAGCGCACTTGAGAGCGTATGCATTTCATTAGCCAGAATATTAATTTATTCTAGCCACAGAAATGAAAGAATGATCAAGCGCTAAACGCGTGTTTACCCACTTTCAGGCATTTTTTTTGCCAAAACGCTTCTCTCTTGAACACACAAGTGACGGGTGTAAATTCCTGTGTGCATGGACACATAGGTTAACATGGAGGGGAATTTAGAGGCAGAGAGAGAAAAAAAAAAGCTGAGTTTGATATTTATCAATACCTCCTTTGGCACAGATCACAGTATGTAAATACCTTTTGTATCCCCCAGAGAATCTGAATTCTTGTTTGTTTTTGTCCATTCTTCATTACATATCACTTATATTCTATTGATTGATTTATTTACTCTAACTAAATGTTTTCTGTGCCACACAACCCCAAAGCATAATTGTGGCCAAATAGTTAATTTTGTTTCCAAAATGCCTCTAGCTTGCCTAGATGCTACATTGCACACCTCAGATGTTGGCGTTTGCGATGAGCTTCCTCCTCATAACTTTTTTATGCAGATCATGTTTGTGCAGACAGTGTTGCATTGTAGAGAGATGTAACACCAATCCCACATTAGCAAAACCTTCTTCAAGTTCCTTTGCAGTCACATGAGGGTCTGCCTTTGCCTTTCTGGTTGTTGGCATACAAGCAATTCCCTCTAAAAGTTTTCTTGGTCCTCTGATCTTGCCTTGCCTTCCAGTTTCCCTAAAGTGTATGTATAGCCAAAACTTATTTTAGTTTTGCATAGAGTATGGAAGGATTAACACCCCTGTCAATTTATTTTTGCTCTTTTTGTACCGATAGGGAAATTTTACTTTACATCCTGTCCCAGAAATGCAACAGGGAACCGTTTCGTGATGACATTAAACACAGTAGAAAGTCTCAGATGGAAGTGTTTTTCAATCATCTTTTGTTGCAAGTATCAACTAGCTTGTATTTCAGATCCTCACTCAGTTGCCTAGAGGAGCCCATGGTTGTTTAATAACAGCCCAAGATTTGTAGTGCCATATTTGAGTAAACTATATTTCAACTTTTCCAACCAAATTGGGATAACACCTACTTAACACCCCATTCACATTGGTGCGACTTGGCATGCAATTTGCATGCCCTGCGACTTGCAAATCGCATGCCAAGTCGCACCCTATTGTCCGCAATTGGAGCAGTCATATCGTTGCGGTTTTGACTTGGTTGGGGCCGCACCGATTTCAAAAGTAGTACATGCACTACTTTTGGAACAATTTGCATAGACATCTGTGTCAGATGTCTGGCAAATCACACCTGAAATCAGCAGGTCCCCCAACTTTGAAATTGTGCGATTTCACTGTAAGCGGACGATTTCAAAGTTGGGCTTGATGTGAACAGAGGGTACAGGATAAGTTCACCTTTCATAATATGTTACACCTGTATCCAGGGTGTAACATGTTACTAAATAAGCAACCCCCACACCCCTCCTTTCACCACGAGCTCCCATTGTGACAGCGGGATAGGAATCTTGTCCCTGCACCCACTGTCACAATTCTAAAAAAACGCGGCTGTGCAGTGCTCCACCCACCCAGCTGCGTCATTCATTCACAGAGTTCAGTGAATGGGGAGAACTACAACTACCATCAGCCATTGCCATAGTAATGAACTGGCCACCCCACAACAGGAAGTCTGAGAATAGCAGGGAAAAAAAAGCTTACATTTGAGCGATAGAAGGTACATTCTGTTTATAACATAATGCATTCCTTTTATTAAAAAAAAGTTACTTGCGTGTCACTTTAAAGTATTCTTACCTACCTGTTCACACACAGCTCAGTGTACAATTTCAGCATCTGCCAGGATGAATGAATTCCCACGCATGTGGCATCATCTTGGCCAATCAAAACGGCTCAAGATTTAGAGCTAGAAGACCAACAGAAGATGCCAGCGACCGTCAGGGAGTTCCTGAACACTGCATCGCTGGAGTAGAAACGAGTATAGCCCTGCTTTAGTGTTTACCAAAGTTACCTCTGTCTATACTCTGCTGGCAGATCTCATTACGAGTTACAAACTAGATTTGAATACTATCTGTTCTAACAGAGGGTTTAAAATCAATTGAGGCTGCTTATGGTTGTTATATCCGGCCAAATCTATACGTCATTTTCAGTTTCCGGTATTTGGAACACACGCCGAGATCCAGGAAGTGGAACGGCGGTGCACCGACGCCGATTTTATTGGTGCCAAGATATTTTGTAAGTGTAAAATTTTTAATACTTTTATTGTCAAGTCTTAATTAAATACTGCACAATGATAGATTCTGTCTTTGTGGTCCTTGGGTGACATTGATGGAGAGACATCGGGTACAAAGGACAAGTGATGATTGGAGGAAAAGTGAGGAACAGAAGTTGGAGAGCATCTGGGGCAAACAGCGCTTTGTGACCTTTTTCTTTTAAATAAAAGGGTCATGGATCTTTGGTGAGTGCATTGTGGTGACACAGGAGGTGAAACACCTTGGAAGATTGGGTGGCACAGAAACAGCATTTCCATATTGGTATTGGACTGCATGTAGCCCTATTTAGGTGTTCTTGCATGGCAAGACCACTTCCTGTTATCTCACATATATATTCTTATTATTATAGCCAAATTTACCACCCTAACTCCTCCCACAGTTTTTACACTACATAGACAAGTAAAATACCGGAACGTGCGGATTGTTCCCGATTGGTGTGCTATTACTTTGTGGAACGTTTCGCCGAATGGTTCACAAAATATCGGTGTTTTTGTGGTGAAATTGGTCCCATAGGAATGAATGGTGGAATGTTCAAAGCTAGAGTGTGAGCTGAAAAATCAGGACATGATTTCTACACTTGATCTTAGCCAAAAGGCCGAGAAGCGATGGGGACATGATTTCTAAACTGCCATCACTCCCTCATTTTCAAGCCCACCTACACAAATCTTATATCAAAATGTCCACGGCTAAGCCATAGTCCTGATAGTTTTCACAATATGACCATTTGTTTGCAACTCATGCCGCCCATTGACATTCATTGAAACTCCACTCTAGCCACCTCAAATTTGAAGGGCAATTTCTAAACTGCGACTGTGCCTTCATTTTTAATATTTCAGAGACATACTATGCATCAAAATGTAGGTCTGGGTCTTGTGATTCGCACAATATAAAGCTCTTCGGTGTAGGATTTACAATTTTTAAACTACAACCGTTTGAAGATGGCAACCGCCGGTGAAGTGAACAAGTTGGAGCAGTTTGTTTTTAACCGCTCTTCTCTGCCCTTGCTGTAGAGTGAGTTGCCATAGGAACCCAGGTGTGTGAGCAGGCAGCAGAGTGACAAAAGCTAGAGTGTGAGATGTAGACTACTGGTGGAGGCAAGAACAACTCACACAATTTCCCCAGAAATTGTAGCTTTTCTAGTTATGTTATTTTGGTTCATGGTATTTGGAGATTGAGTGCAGGGAGTCTATGGGGATTGTAAGTGCCCACTTATAGATTCACTTAAAAATCAATAAGCCCGGCTTCTTGCATTGCATTTTAATGGGGGAAAACCCCAGTGAGTCTCCAGTCTGTGTGGGAACAGAATCACTGAAATTGTCCAGAGTAGCTTGCAGTCTACCAACAGGTCCGCTCCAAACTTTCCAAAAAAACAAAAAAAAAAAAAACAGGGTTATACTTACCTGCTCTGTGCAATGGTTTTGCACAGAGCAGCCCCAATCCTTCTCTTCTGGGATCCTCTACTCACACTCTCAAAGGCTCCTCCCTTCCGAGTGCCCCCCCCCCCTCCATTGTAAAACACTTGCTATGTGGGCTATCATGCAGGCTTGATTCCAAGCTGGACTGTGTGCATCTATTGACACACACACACAGTGTGGCTCGGCCCCCTCCTCTCATGATGAGAGAGAGAGAGAAGCCCAGGTATGGATTTAGGAGGGGTATGGAAGTTGTTTTTCTTTTTTACTTTAATGCAGAGTATGCTTTAAGGTTAAAAAAAAAGTTTAGCTTTTAAAACCACTTTAAGCTCTACAACTTTCAACGGGTGACGACTACTATAGGCCATTCCTTATACAGTAATTAGGGTCATGTACCTTGCAAACACAGGGCTTATTAATGAACAAGTAGAAGGGTGTCTAAACGTTTACATTACACATGACAATTATTATTATAGGATTTATATAGCGCCAACAGTTTGTGCAGCCCTTTACAATATAAGGGAGACAGTACAATTACAATATATGTCAGTACATACAGAAGGAATAGGAGGGCCCTGCTCGTGGAGCTTACAATCTGAAGGAAGGGGGAGGTGATACAAAAGGTAATAATAGCAGGCGATGTTCTGATGGAGGTGGCTCAAGTACAGTTCTTAGGTGGAGGTGGGGTAGGCTTCCCTGAATAAGTGAGTTTTCAAAGATCGCTAAAGGCAGACAGGGTGGGGGCTGACTGGACATACTACGGTAAGGAGTTCCAGAGGATCAGAGAGGCTCTGGAGAAGTCCTGGAGGCGAGCATGGGAGGAGGTGATGAGGGAGCTAGA
The DNA here is from genome assembly GCF_062004578.1 of Staurois parvus. NCBI lineage: Eukaryota > Metazoa > Chordata > Amphibia > Anura > Ranidae > Staurois > Staurois parvus. Next base: position 26,519,928 of record NW_028317950.1, read on the forward strand.
GAGCAAGATGTCTTGGGAGGAAAGGAGCGGGCAATTTGGGCAATATCTGTGGATGAGGTTGGGGATTTAGCTAGGGGCAGTGTTGTGGATGGCTTTGTATGTTGTGGTTAGTATTTTGAATTTTATACGTTGGGTTAGTGGAAGCCAATGAAGGGATTGGCAGAGAGGGGCAGCAGTCGCTGATCGGTTGGTAAGGTGTATGAGTCTAGCAGCAACATTCATAATAGACTGAAGGGGGGATAACCTATGTAGCAGTAGACCAGTGAGGAGGGAGCTTCAGTAACTAAGGCAGGATAAAACCAAGACACGGATAAGTTGTTTTGTGGTGTCATTGGTCAGAAAGGGGCAGATTTTGGAAATGTTCCGGAGGTTGAGGCAGCAGGATTTAGCCAGTGATTGGATGTGGGGCTCAAAGGAGAGGTCAGAGTCTAGGATTACACCTAGCAACCTGATATGAGGGGAAGGACCAATGGTTGTGCTACTGATCTTAATTGTATAGTCATGAGTGGGGGATCGGGGAGGAGGTAATATTACAAGCTCAGTTCTGGAAAGATTGAGTTTAAGATAGTGGTGTGACATCCATGCTGATATGTTCCTTAATAGATTTGTGATATGTGAGCATATTGAGAGGTTGAGCTGGGGGGTGGAGAGATAGATCTGGGTGTCATCAGCATAGAGGTGGTATTGGAAGCCATGGGAGGTTATCAATTGGCCCAGGGAGGAGGTGCAGAGAGAGAAAAGGAGGGGCCAAAAGGACAGAGCCTTGGGGTACCCCAATGGAAAGAGGATGAGGAGCAGAGGAGGAAGAGTTGTATGTGACACTGAAAGTGCGCTGAGAAAGGTAAGAGGAGAACCAGGAGAGAGCAGAGTCACGGAGGCCAATGGAGTAGAGTTTACTAAGGAGGAGCGGGTGGTCGACTGTGTCAAAGGCAGAGGAAAGGTCTAGGAGTAGGAGTATGGAGTAGTGGCCATTGGATTTAGCAGTTAGTAGGTTGTTAATGAGTTAATGGGCAGTTTCAGTGGAATGTTGTGGGCAGAAGCCAGATTGTAGAGGATCAAGATGGTTGTTGTCAGTGAGGCAGCAGTTCATACGATTGTGAACAAGGCGCTCGAGAAGCTTGGAGGCAAACAGGAGCAGGGAGATGGATCTTAAGTTATTCAAACAGGTGGGGTCCAGCGAGGGTTTTTTAAGTATGGGGGTAACCAGTGCATGTTTGAGCAGGGAGGGAAAGGTGCCCATGGAGAGCGAGACATTGAAGATGTGGATTAGAGAGGTAGGGATAGAGCAGGAAGGAGGCTGCAATAATCGTGAGGGGACAGGTGGTGAAGTGAGCCTGGGAAAGGAGTTCGGTAACTTCCTTGGTGGTAACAGGGTCGAAGGAGGAGAGTGTTGAGTGTGGTGTTGGGCCTGGTATGTTGGTTGGCGTAGGAAGCATGACACTGGAGATCTCATTGAGAATTGTGTCGAACTAGTTCTTGAAATGACTGGCAATCTCCTGGGCAGTAAGTAAGTTGGTGGGTGAAGGCAGTGGGGGGTGGAGTAAGGAGTTAAGGGAAGAAAAGAGTTGCGGGGATTGGATGGAGAGGGTTTTGATGAGGGTGTTGTAGTAGATTTGTTTAGCAGCATGGCGGCCGGAGTTGTATTTGAGAAGGGCGGATTTGTAGAGGGCAAAGTCTTTCAGGGATTTAGTTTTATGCCATGCTCGCTCAAGAGACTTCTGGTGTCATCTGTTTGCCAGGGTTGTGACAGGCAAGGTCTGGTTCGGCGTGTGTAGAGAAGAGCAAGTGCGTCCAGGGAGGATGATAGATAGTTGTTGTAGGCAGATGCGGCCAGGTCTGGGCAGGACAGGGGAGCAATTCTATCATATAGGCACTTAGTAGCAGTGAAGGTCTGGGCTGAGGTGGTGGAGGTTTCTACAGATAACAGTTTGTTGGCTGGAGGCGTGGGAGGTAGGAGACAGGGAGAGTGTGAAGCTGATAAAGTTGTGATTAGAGAGAGGAAAAGGGTGTTAGAGAGGTTACAGGGGGTGCATAGGTGGGAGAATACAAGGTCAAGGGTGTTGCCGTTAGAGTGGGTGGGGGATTGTGTCCATTGGGTTAGGTTAAAAGAGGAAGTTAGGTTGAGTAGCTGAGAAGTGGCTAAGGTGTTAACATTGACAGGGATGTTAAAGTCACCAAAGATGATGGCAGGCACCTCAGAGAGAAAGTATGGTAGAAAGGCTGAGAAGTCATCAAGAAAGCGTGAAACTGGACCCGGAGGCCGATAGATGACTGCGATCCTCAGACAAACAGGAGAAAAGAGACAAATACAGTGCAGTTCAAAAAAGCAGAGGGACAGAGAGGGAGGTGTAGGAAGAACCTGGAAAGTGCTTTGTGGGGAAAGAAGTCCAACTCCACCCCCTTTTCATCCACTGGGTCTGGGTGAGTCCAGAGGAGGCCACCATGGGAGAGTGCAGCTGAGGAGACCGAGTCGGAATCCTGGAGTCAGGTTACGGTAATAGCAAATAGATTGAGAGAGTGGGAGAGGATAGTAGAAAGTTTGTTAGAGACCAAGCGGGCATTCCAGAGGGCACATAAGAGGGAGGGGCCGGCGTGTGGAAGCAGGGGAATTAAGATAAGAGTGAGAGTTGCGGCTGAAGCCAGAGAAGGGAGGCTGCTGATTCTGTGGGTTGAAGTTTGATGGAGGGCCAGGGTTTGGGGCAATGTCTCCGGAAGTTAGTATTAATAGGAGGGTGAGGGAGGTGAGGTGGGAGCGGGATTTTTAGGAGGGCAAATGCCGCAGTGATTTTTGAGTGGTGTCATTATGTGGGCTAAGAGAGAGCAGGTGATAAGTGCAATGAAATTGAGAGGGAAGAAGTGAGGGTGATAGGTACAGATTGTGGGGTAGGAAGGGGGGGGGTGAAGAAGAGAGAGGGAATTATAGTAAAATAGAAAGTTAGTAAGAGCATGCTGGAGAGAGGAGAAATAACAAAGGAAGGCTGAAAGAAAGAGTTGACAGAGGAAAGAGACTACTTTCTTGGTTGATAGGTTTTGAAAATTGTGAAATAAAGTGCAAATGTGAATAACATTTTAGGCTCCATGCACACTGGGCGTTTTAATAATGCTGGTAATGTTAGCTTTGTAAAGTCACGTTAAAAACGTGCGTTTTTCAGCTTTTTTTTTGTTTTTTTGTATTAGCGTTTAGCTTCATTTTCATTTTTTAGTGTTTTTTTTTTACCAAAAAAGTTTTTCTAGTCAAAAAAACGTCCAAAAACACTTGTTTGCTGCAATTTACCACGTTTTTACTGCTAAAAAACTCCTCTAGAAACCCACTAGTTCTCGGGTTTTTTACCAGCCAAAAAATGTCCCTGCCAAAAAAAGTTGATTACAGTCTATGTGTGCATGGACACATAGGATAACATGCTGAGGAGTTTACTGGATGTAGAAAAAAACATCGAAAGCCAAAAACAGCCGCTGTAAAAACGTCCAGTGTGCATGAGGACTTACAAACACAATTTCCTGGAGTAGTTTATTACTTTTCATGCACTAATCTGGCCAAGAGTGCCCAAACTTTAGAATTCAACTTTGCTTTCATTCACATTGCCAAAAGGTCCCAAAACATTAGTAATTTTTATTTTCCACAAACAGAACTGTACTACAGGCAACTTTTACACATTGTAAAGTATACAGATGTACACAAATCCTTAAACTACATTTTCATAACCTGCACAAATGTATCAATCTTTATGGGATTATGTGTCAATGACTTTGCATTTCTGCTAGGAAAACACTGGCTGGCTATCGCCGCCTAAAGTGACCATGAGCCAATATGGCCTAATGAAAAACATCCAGGAAGAGTACTTCAAGATAAACTACTGCACCAGGCAAGGTACATGGGGTTTTTGGGGTTTTTTCTTTCCCAGGTGAAGGGAAGCCAGCAGTTTAGTGCTATTGTCACACACAACCTTGCCTGGCTGAAGACTGCATAGGGTCAGAAACCTCTCAGCCTGGAGAGCTGCCAAAAGCTCTAGTCCAGTATGGTTCCTGTACCCCAGGCATTGAAGCTGCAATACAGCATGGCAAAAATTCAACAAGAGATGCTTGTTGGGTGGGTATGGCTGTTGCCACTGAACAAGACACATGGCCGTATTCCCAGCAGGGTGCCCCCTCCTGTACTTTTCCCAGCTGCCAGGAAATTTGACTCAGTGGGTGATGAAGGATCTGTAGCATCCATGGATAAAACCAGATCTGCACTGCACTGCAGATGCATGGCTATTGCAGGATTGGGCGGGAGGCACAGTGGGGAACCCACATGAGAAGTAGAAGCAAACAGCTGCCACACTTGGGCGAAGGCTTAAAGGATACGTTCACCATTATACAAAAAATAAGTGCACACTTTTTTTGCAGGTAAAAAAATGTGCATTTATGATTTTTTGTTGCAGGAGCCTGCAGATCGCTGGTGCCATGCAGGTCTCATGAAGATCTGTCAGTATATCTTCTTGCCCGTATGGGATCGGGGGGAGAAGATCCCCTGCTAGCTGTCAAAGTGGGTGGGGGGGATGGGGGCTGGTGTATTCATAACATGTTACATCCTAAATATGGGTGTAACATGTTATGAAAGGTGAACTTATCCTTTAAAAATAAGAAAACATATCAGAAGTAGGCACTGGATCTATTTGCGCCTCTAGACATTACAAGCATGCCACTCAGCTTTGCACAAACAACAATGCTAGGCTTTTTTCGTATAATATTGGGATGCTATACATATAGAACTTTTATGTGCTGATATATACACTCACCGGCCACTTTTTTAGGTAGCATAGATCGACCAAGAGAAGGCGGCCAGAAATTTGGACATTAGAGGCACTGCAACAATGGGCCCCGCTCGACTGGGGGTGGCCATAGGGTATCGAATGGGGGTTGGTGCCCATGCCGATGGCTACCGGTTGGCAGGCGGACGGTGGTGCCACGCGCTGTGCCCTGCTCCCTCCCTGAGGGTGGGGGGTTTGGGTCTTGGGCGCGGCGCTGTCCGGCCACGGCTTCTTAACGGTGCCCGCCATTGTATCCTGGTCTTCCATAACACCTCAGCAGTGCCACAGGCTGATAGCTTCCATGCCACGCCGCATTGAGGCAGTAATTGCTGCAAAAGGGGCCCAAACCAAGTACTGAGTACATATGCATGGTTATACTTTTCAGAGGTCCGATATTGTTCTATGTACAATCCTTGTTTTATTGATTGCATGTAATATTCTAATTTTCTGAGATTGTGGATTTGGGGTTTTCATGAGCTGTAAACCATAATCATCACAATTATGACAAATCACAGCTTGAACTATCTTGCTTTGTATGTAATGAGTCTATCTCATATATTAGTTTCACCTTTTAAGTTGCATTACTGAAATAAATGAACTTTTGCACGATATTCTAATTTTTCGAGTTTCACCTGTAGTCCTGTTCCCCCATATATTGAAATGTCACTTACAATATTCTGAGACATCTTAATGATGAAACACTTTATCTAATTGTCCTTTTTGGGGCCTTTCCAGATACTACGAACACTGATTATTAATAAACTGACGGATGTTCCTTATGTGGATTCAAATTGGAGACTTGACTACACTTCCTCCACATAGTCTAGGTGATTGAATGTCTTTTAAGTGGCTTTGTAGCTTAAAATTTGGTGATATTAATATACCTTCCTTGGTTAGAAGGTTAGTACAATTTCTACTATCAACAATCTTTTATTATCTGGGAAGGCTCTCTTATGCTTCAATAGCTGTATATTTTATATATATTAGGAAGTCCTCTTTAGGACTGTCCACGACGTGGTCTATTTTTCTGGGACTCCCCTGTCGACTTGCCTGGACGTTGGATGCCTTATCCCCCTCCGTAACCCCCGCTACGATGCCTGAGGTTTAAAGTATATTCAGAATATGTTTAATGATGGACAATAGAACATGTCATGTTATGTTATATCTATACCCAACTCCTGAAGAAGCAATATTCTCACGAAACATGTTGAGTCACTATGGTTATTGACATCTGATTCATGTTCCATGATACCCTTACTGGGATACGGTACATTTGTATGGATCAAGATTTTATGTATCTACGAGATTTGTAACTGCATAGAATGTACTACCCCAATTGGGGTCCTACATTCTTAGGAAATGTTTTTTATGTACTGTTGTGTAATTGTGTACATCCAATAAAGAAACGATTTTAATGACCATTGTTGCAGTGCCTCTAAAGTCCAAATTTCTGGCCTTCTTCTCTTGGTCAATCTATACTAGCTTTATTAGGATGTAGCACTTGGGAGCTTATTTCATATCCCCACATCCACTACTCTGTGTTAGGTACTGTTTACTTTTCCACTTTATTAGGTACACTTGTTTAATTGCTTGGTAATACAAATTGCTAATCAGCCAATCACATGGCAACAACTCGGTGCATTTAGGCATTTAGATGTGGTGAAGACGACTTGCTGAAGTTCAAACCGATCAGAATGGGGAACAAAGGCAATTTAAATGACTTTGAACGTGGCATGAATGTTAGTCCCAGACAGGCTGGTCTGAGTATTTCAAAAACTTCTGATCTACTGGGATTTTCACCGACAACCATCTCTAGGATTTACAGAGAATGGTCTGAAAAAAAGATAATATCCAGTGAGCAGAATTTGTGTGGACAAAATGCCTTGTTGATGTCAGAGGAGAATGGGCAGACTTGTTGCTGCCACATTCAGATGGTAGGGTCAAAATCTGGCGTAAACAACATGATAGCAATAGTTCAGGCTGGTGGTGTTGGTGTAATGGTGTGAGGAATATTTTCTTAGCACTAGCAAGGTGTACCCAATAAAGTGGCCAGTGAGCGTATGTAGTTATGTATCACAAAGGCGGCCTCCAATAGGGTGGAACATCTGGAACTGCAATAGTGGCTATTGTCTCAAATAATGCACTCTGATTTTTATTCCAATACATTATTTGGTTATAATTGAGAGAGAAAGAGAGAGAGAGAGAGAGAGAGAGAGACTGGTCAATTTGTATGGAGTTGGGGTTTTAGCTTGATTTATTGGATTTATTAAGAGTAAACTTTGCCATAGCTTTTGGATCGGTCGCAGCTGCTATTTCCAACATTCAGTTCAGGTCAATTGCCTCTTGGTTTACAAAAAAAAAAAAAAAAATCAGGTGTTGCAGCCAAAACTACATAGAAAACGTTTTATCAAAGTCAAGGGCTATAATACTGGTTTGTTTAAGCCAAGCTAAATGTAGACATTACTCTCTGTGAAAATCGTACTGCTATATAACACCACATACATCTTTAAGTGGAACTTCACCCAAAAGGTCATAGGTCCCAGAAGGCTGCGGGACGATTCACAAAGTGCAGAATGGCTTGTACATGGGCAGTGGCCATCCGAGTACGAAGCCGCAAGGAGTCACAGCTGACTGCACAGTTAACATGCCAGCGACAGGGACCAAAGACCGGAGAAGAAACTGGCTCGTGTGAGGACATCACTGTATCCCTGGACAGGTGTGTGTTTATTAAAATTTAGCAGCTACAGTTTTTGAAGCGGATGACTTAATTTTTACAGAAATGACTAAAGAACTGTTTTAAAGACATCCAAAGCATATAATTTAAAGTACTGATGGGGCACATCTGTTCATCCCTTGAAGGGAATAGCTCTGAGAACTCTATAGTATGAGTTAGCAACCTGTCGATTGCAGCCAGGTGACAGGTAGATCTTGTCTCTGTTTTGCCAACAATGGACTAAACTGCTACTCCCCAGTGGTGTGGTCAGAGAGAGCTGGGTGAAATAGCGTGAGAAATCTGTGCAGGGAAGGAAACAATGCAAAAAAGCAGGGTAAGAAGTCCTGAGCAGGGAGGGAGACAGCGTGGCAGAGCAGAGTGCAGTCCGGAGCAGGGAGGGAAACAGCGCGAAAGAACAGAGTGAAGTTCAGAGCAGGGAAGGCAACTGCACTGCAAAGCAGGGCGCGCAATCTGGAGCAGGGAAGGAGACAGCGTGTCAGAGCAGGGTGAGAAGTCCGTAGCAGGGAGGGAGACAGCATGGCAGAGCAGGGAGGGAGACAGCATGGCAGGGCAGGGAGGGAGACAGCGTGGCAGAGCAGGGAGGGAGACAGCGTGGCAGAGCAGGGAGGGAGACAGCGTGGCAGAGCAGGGAGGGAGACAGCGTGGCAGAGCAGGGAGGGAGACAGCGTGGCAGAGCAGAGTGAGAAGTCCGGAGCAGGGAGGGAGACAGCGCATCGGAGAAGGGTGAGAAGTCCGGAGCAGGGAGGGAGACAGCGCGTCGGAGAAGGGTGAGAAGTCTGAAGTAGGAAAGAAGACAGCGCATCGGAGAAGGGTGAGAAGTCCGAAGCAGGGAAGGAGACAGCGCGTCGGAGAAGGGTAAGAAGTCTGAAGTAGGAAAGAAGACAGTGTATCGGAGAAGGCTGAGAAGTCCGGAGCAGGGAGGAAAACAGCGCATCGGAGAAGGGTGAGAAGTCCGAAGCAGGGAAGGAGACAGCGCGTCAAAGAAGGATGAGAAGTCCGAAGCAGGGAAGGAGACAGCTCTTTGGAGAAGGGTGAGAAGTCCGAAGCAGGGAAGGAGACAGCACGTCGGAGAAGGGTAAGAAGTCCGAAGCAGGGAAGGAGACAGCGCGTCGGAGAAGGGTGAGAAGTCTGAAGTAGGGACGGAGACAGCGTGTTGGAGAAAGGTGAGAAGTCCGAAGTAGGAAAGAAGACAGCGCATCGGAGAAGGGTGAGAAGTCCAAAGCAGGGAAGGAAACAGCGTGTCGAAGAAGGGTGAGAAGTCCGAAGCACGGAAGGAGACAGCGCGTCGAAGGGCGAGAAGTCCGAAGCAGGGAAGGAGACAGCATGTCGGAGAAGGGTGAGAAGTCCAAAGCAGGGAAGGAGAGAGCTGGGTGGGGCAGGGAAGGAGACTTGCTCCCGCTCTCACTGAAGCAGGTGGAGGTGCTACAGCTGCTGAAGTATCTTTAGCGTTGTGAAATAAACAATTGAGTACTTTAGCGCTGTGTACCACAAAGCCTGTGAAGCAGCGGCAGCACCTACAGTGAACCTAAACCTTCTACTTCAAAAAAAAAAAGGCTCAATTTTTTTGCCGCCCCCAAACCACAAGTCTTAATGAAGCCTTTAGCAGTACTTTGTAAAGTAGTGTGTGCGTTAGTGAACACTTGCAGTTGGGGGGCAGTAAAACCATCAGCCAAGCCAGTTTTACCACCTCCCAACCACTCCCCCTTTAGCTGTGGAGGCGACCGTGGGTGTAAACAAGCCGCAATGTTTTGGTTTGTGGCTGCTGCAGGAGATATAGCTCTTTACATATTATTTTGGCCTTGCTAGTAAATTTATTTTTCTAAAAAATAAATAAAGGTACGGTGACCTTTCATCTCTTCCACATTGTTCAGGTAGCTCTCCACCTCTGCTCTATAGTGTGCTGCAAAATGTTGGCACTACTCCATAGTGTAGGGGGAATCTTCCCAGGGCCCTAAAAGCTTTTGTTGTACAACATTCAGTAAAGAAAAATCATACTGCAATACAGAATGGGCCTACCAAACCCTGTCCAGGCAGACAGAGCCTCATATTACAGCTGCAGGTAAATTATACTGACCTGTCAGATCAAATTTGAAACTAAATATGAATACACTTCCATCAAGCACCCCCTAATTATGCAGACGTGGGCTGCAGGACATACAGGTAGAAGGGGGGACAGGGGGGTAAGGAAACACAGGCAGAACAAGGTATTGGGGGCATGCAGGACACAGTTGGGGGGCAGCCAGGGTGCATAACACAGGTATAAGAGAACAACGGGGGATGTTCAGGAAGCACACGGGAGTTCAGGACAAACAGGTACAATATGGGGCGGGGGACAGGTAGAGGAATAGATTGGAGGGCATGCAGGACACACAGCAGAAAGGGGGGACGTGTACATGAGACACAGGTGGAAGGGGGGGACAGGGGAGGGGGGTTGTGAAAGGACCTTAGGACAAACAGGTAGAAGGGGACGGGGGGGGGGGGATCAGGACAAGGAAAGGGACAGGTAGTCAGGACACAGAGGATGGGGGGCTTAAAGACACAGAGGTAAAAGGAATGGAAGGTTGGGACACAGGTAGGTGGGGGACAGACAGGCTGGGGACACACGGGTAGAACAAAGGATGGGGGGGCTGCAGGGCATAAAGGTAGAAGGGACAGGAGGTTGGGGCACAAATGTAGAAGGGGGTCCAGGTCACACAGGGGGGGGGGGGGAACAGGTCACACAGGGAGGGGAGGAGGGGGTCCAGGTCACACGGGGGGGGGTACAGGTCACACAGGGAGGGGAGGAGGGGGGGCATCAGGTTACACAGGGAGGGGGGTGGTGGGGATTATAGGTCACACGGGGGGGGGGGGGGGGGAGTTCAGGTGAAACGGGGAGAGGGGGTGATTGCAGGTCACACGAAGAGGGGGGAGGTGGTGAGTGCAGGTCACAGGGGGAGGGGGGAGGTAGTGAGTGCAGGTCACAGGGGGAGGGGGGAGGTAGTGAGTGCAGGTCACACGGGGAGGTGGGGAGTGCAGGTCACACGGGGGGGAGGGGGAGTACAGATCAAACAGAGGGGGAGGGGGGAGTACAGGTCAAAAAGGGAGGGGGGAGGGGAAGCACAGGTCAAGCAGGGAGGGGGTGGGGGTAGAGGTCACAAAGGCGGTAATAGAGCGCAGCCCAGTGTGTGGAGGGTGCACAGTATCCGGCGGTGTATGAGGAGCGGGGTTGGACCGGTGGTACACACATAGCGCGGACAGAAGCGATACAAGGGCAGAACAGAGTGAGCGGACAGCGCTATTTGGGGCGCACACGGTCTCCCCCTCTTTCTCACACAGAGCCGGGCCCCCACTCTCTCTCCCGCCATCCTCCTCACCTCAGCATCCAGTGTGGCCATGGTTCCGACCCCGAGCGTAGCCCCTCCCCGCCACCTCCTCCGTCACGACCCCGCCCACTTGCTCTCACGCTGCCCTCTGCAAGAGGCAATGAGTTTCTAGCACATGCGCGGCTTCGCCTCCCCACGTACAACAACATGGCGGCGCCTGGTCACGTGAAAAGCGGCTTCTTACAGCGGAGCTGTCATGGGCGGCTTTATGATAAATCCGCCTCCATGGGACTATTTGCAACAGAGGCTGGTAATATCTCAGTTTCCATGGCAACCGCCAAACTTCTAGTATAGCAGACTGGTTAGTTTGCTTATATCATCCTTTGTTGGCTGGCTTAGCTCTGTTGGTGGTGTTGGGTAAATGTTGGTACGAGAATAGACCGCAGGTAATCATGGGAAGACGGGGATTAGCTCCTAGCTGATGGAAGAATGGGCCTAGTATAAACCTGCCCAGGGGCGAACTGACAAGTCATGGGGCCCCTGGGCAATAGGGGATCATGGGGCCCCTGTGTCCTTGCCCAAACTCAAAAAAGCCTATGAAAAAGGTGCCAGGGGCATCTCATGGGGCCCCCTACCCCAGACCCGCGGGCAGTGCTCGAGTTTCCAAATGGTCAGTCCGCCCCTGAGCCTGCCGCATATCTGGGGTATATATCCCAGCCTTACCACCTCATTCCTGCTAATACCATTGGAAACAAGTCCTAGATTTACTGGCCAGGTGGGAACGTCATCATATGGTGTAAGTCAATGGTTCTCCACCACTGGGCCGCGCACTTCCCTCTCCTGGGCCTCCGGACAGCGCCAGACGCCTTAACCTCCCACAGTGCCCCCCAACCTCTCATACTGGTCTACAATGCCCCCCCCCCAAGAGCCCTCACCTCCCACAGTGCCCCCCAACCTCTCATACTGGTCTATAATGCCCCCCCTGAGAGCCCTCACCTCCCACAGTGCCCCCCAACCTCTCATACTGGTTTACAATGCCCCCCCTGAGAGCCCTCACCTCCCACAGTGCCCCCCAATCTCTCATACTGGTCTACAATGCCCCCCCCGAGAGCCCTCACCTTCCACAGTGCCCCCCAACCTCTCATACTGGTCTACAATGCCCCCCCAAGAGCCCTCACCTCCCACAGTGCCCCCCAACCTCTCATACTGGTCTACAATGCCCCCCCCTGAGAGCCCTCACCTCCCACAGTGCCCCCCAACCTCTCATACTGGTTTACAGTGCCCCCCCCTGAGAGCCCTCACCTCCCACAGTGCCCCCCAATCTCTCATACTGGTCTACAATGCCCCCCCCGAGAGCCCTCACCTTCCACAGTGCCCCCCAACCTCTCATACTGGTCTACAATAGCCCTCATGTTCCTCAGTGCCCCACAACCTCTCATACTGGTCTACAATGCCCCCCGCGAGAGCCCTCACCTTCCACAGTGCCCCCCAACCTCTCATACTGGTCTACAATCCTCCCTGAGAGCCCTCACCTTCCACAGTGCCCCCTGAAAGCCCTCAGCCTTCCATTCTGGTCTACAGCATCCCCTGAAAGTCCTCAGCCTCCACAGTGTCCCCCAACCTCCCATAGTGGTCTCCAACACCCCCTGAAAGCCCTCAGCCTCCACACCCCCCAACCTCCCATAATGGTCTACAACACCCCCTGAAAGCTCTCTGCCTCCACAGTGCCCACCAACCTTCCATAGTAGTCTACAACACCTCCTGAAAGCCCTGTGCCTCCACAGTGTCCCCCAACCTCTCAGTGGTCTACGACACCCCCTGAAAGTCCTCAGCCTCCCCAGTGCCCCCCAACCATCCATCGTGGTCTACAACACCCCCTGAAAGCTCTCAGCCTCCACAGTGCCCCCCAACCTCCCATAGTAGTCTACAACACCCCCTGAAAGCCCTCTGCCTCCACAGTGCCCCCCAACCATCCATTGTGGTCTACAACACCCCATGAAAGCTCTCAGCCTCCACAGTGCCCCCCAACCATCCATTGTGGTCTACAACACCCCCTGAAAGCCCTCAGCCTCCACAGTGCCCCCCAATTTCCCATAGTGGTCTACAACACCCCCTGAAAGCCCTCAGCCTTCACAGTGCCCCCTAACCTCCCATAGTGGTCTGCAGCATCCCCTGAAAGCCCTGAACCTGCACAGTGCCCCCCAACCTCCTATTCTGGTCTACAACAACTCCTGAGAGCCCTCAGCCTCCACGTTGCCCACCAACCTCCCATAATGGTCTACTGTGACCTCTAAGAGCCCTCAGCCTCCACAGTGCCCCCCAACCTCCCATAGTGGTCTACAACATCTGAAAGCCCTGAACCTTCACAGTGCCCCCCAACCTCCCATGGCGGTCTACAGCATCCTCTGAAATCCCTGAGCCTCCACAGTGCCCCCCAACCTCCCATAGTGGTCTACAACACCCCCTGAAAGCCCTCAGCCTCCACAGTGCCCCCCAACCTCCCATAGTGATCTACAACACCCCCTGAAAGCCTCCATGGTGCCCCCATCCTCCCATAGTGGTCTGCATCATCCCCTGAAAGCCCTGTGCCCCCTGAGAGCCCTCAGCCTCCACAGGGCTCCCTTGTCTCCTCCAGAAACCTCATGGGATCATAAACAGCAAGTAAGAAATAAACATCTAAATAAACACCAAAATAGAAAATATGGAATCAAATTGGCCATAAACGTTTATCATTGGTTTCCAAAAATATTTTTTATCAAAACGTTTAAATTCACATGAAAATATCTAATAACGTAACCAGTTTGGCTCTAGAGCAGGTTTTTAAATTTTTGCACACGTAAAAATCCTAATTTTTTTGGAAAAAAATTACTTAAAATGGAACTTCACATAAAAAATATTTCTGGTGTGGAGAATGGGGGTATCTGGGTTTGACAGGTACTTGCTCCTACTTCCTCTTGGATCACCTGTTTTTAAAAAGGTGGAGAACCACTGATGTAAATGATAAAGAACCATGTGACCACGCACAAAAGGCAGCTTTGTTGGACCTTAAAGTGGAACTAAACCCTTCTATCCTTTACAGACAAAGAAGCTGCCATCGTAGCCTCTGATCTGCATTTGCCATGGTGCTGTACATGTGACAGTTCGGTTGAGAGCACAAACAGCTGTGACAGTTATCAATCACAGAATGCCTTGAATGCAACTGTTTTGGAAAACTGTTAGCCCCTGTTTACATGTGACCTGCTTTTTTCTGTATTGGATAAACATAGGTCACTGTTAGGACACATAAAGCAATTGTTTTCTTTGTGCCCTATTCACATTCCAACACACCCCGGAGGTGTGCAGTGTGTGGCAATAACATGCAAACATGCTGCATTTTATCACAGTGCACAGGAAGCGATTGTGTATCACTGTACAGGGAAATATACCGCACCGGTGTACAGTGACATGAATGAAGTGTCGCTTTTGTGCACATCAAATAAAGCTAATACAAAAAAAAGATGGGGTGATGTGGTAAAATGTGCATAGGACCACCCCCTACTGCCATCTTACTGCAACCGTAATGGAGAGCTGCCCACACACTAAACTGCTGCGGCTTAGTGTACAGGTAGATCTTCAAGCAGAACTAAGCCCATCGATTTAACAGTTTCAGTAGGTGCCAGGAATGTAACTGTCACATTTACTTGTTTTGTCAACCAAACTGTCAAACCATCATATGGCTGGTGTCATAACTGATCACATGGGCAGCATCATGGCAGTTTCCTAGGTTGAAAAACTTTAAAGCAGAACTAAACTCACAGAAATATGAATCATATACTGTATATAGCTGCGCTAGGTAAAAAAAAAGCAATGATTATATACCAAATATAAAAAAACACTCAATATTGCATCTACAACTGTGCTCTCAATGCATATAAAAGTGGAAATATAAAACAAACAAAAGGTGTCCATAAAGTGTTTATCACATTGTCATATTTCATGATCCATAAAGTCTTCCTTATAGTCTTCCATGCACACAAACACCCAAGTGCCGCCACCTTTGACACAGAACACGTACCGGATGACCATGATCCTATTCACAATATGTGCCATATAGCTTTTTCCCCTTTAAGGGTTCATGTACACTGCAGCTGATAAACTCACGTTCAGGAGCTTTTGTGCATTTTTTTTTTTTAGCAGCCCCTGAACTCTCCCTAATGTTTTCCTTTGTGTCCATGTACACTATGCCGTTTACAGGCAGTTGAGTTTACAGCTGTTTTTTTTAATGCACCAAACTTGGATTGGGGTAATTTTATCAGTGTTCCAAACCTTTGTAAAACGCTAACCGCGTTTATAAACATTTGCATTTAGATGCGTTTTTTAACTGTTCCATATCCAGATGCTGTCCAGAGCCTTTTTTCATCATGAGAAATGCATGCAAAGTGTTTTCCATGTATTCGTATGGACCCAGTACACCAGCGCAGTCAGTTCCAGGTTTCGCGTGAAGGAAAAAATGGCAGAACGTGCCGAATTATGCTCATGATGGGATCCATAGTGAATACAACCAAAAAAGACAGGTAATCTCAACACATACTGCTCTCTCTGCTTCTGCTCGCTCTATGTCTCTCAAAATGTTTGAAATAGTTAATTTTTTACTGTTTTTCAGTGCGTTCTGGGCATTTTGTAAGGTCTCCTGAGGTTATCTTTAAAAAAAGCTTATAAATGCGCATAAACGCGGTATGCAAACACGGCTAAACTAACGTTTTTTAACCTACGTTTTCCAGCAGTCAGATTCCATCGTTCAGAAGTGTTTTCCAAACGTCCCGTGTACATGGAGCCTAAGGGACGGGGGTCCCAGATCAGCAGCTCAATCTTTACCTATCACAGTCCCCACTGAAGTCCAGATACAGCCAAAAAGAAACTGTTTTATCTTTCCACTTTTCTTATAGGCATTGAGAGCACAGTCGTGTAAAATAGATACACTACTTTGTGTTTGAGATATATATATATATATGGCAGCACAGTGGCTAAATGGTTAGCACTTCCGCCTGGCAGTACTAGGATCATTGGTTCAAATCCCAACCACGGCACCATCTGCCTGGAGTTTGCATGTTCTCTCTGTGCCTGCATGGGTTTCCTCCAGGTACTCCGGTTTCCTCCCACACTCCAAAGACATGCTGGTAGGTTAATTGGCTCCTGTCTAAATTGGCCCTAGTATGGATATGTATGAATGTGGGTTAGGGACCTTAGAGTTTACGCCCCTTGAGAGTTAGGGACTGATGTAATTGTACAATATATATGTAAAAGCGCTGCGCTGACTGCACTATATAAGTACCTGAAATAAATAAAATTATTTATATATATATAAATTCATATTTTTTAGCACAGAAGTGTGAGATAGCTGCAGCTTGAAACAACTACTTTATTTTATTGAATTTATTTTATTTAACTTGGGCTAAATATTGGTTCAAGTTTTGTTAAGATTTGATAAATTCACAGAAATACTTTTTCATTCCAGTGATGTGGTGGGTAATCTCGATTGGCTAGTTGGGGTGTGACATCATCCTGCACATGTGCACAGGAGTCCATCATTCCAGCACAGCCAGAATGGCAGGAATGTACACTGAGCTGTCTATGAACAGCTCCGTGTGTATTCAATGAAAGACTGCAGGCAGGTGGGTAAGTATGTCTTATTTTAGAATAGACTTTGCATGTCTCTTCTGCAATAAATAGCTGCCTGCTCACAGTTTTTGAGTCAGGTTCAACTTTAATCCCTTTATGTGCCATCTTCTACAGTTGCTCACAACTGAGACACAAACTATTTTTTACGTTGATGTTTTTACAATGACTGCTTTCAGTGTGTAGATGCTGAGACCTTCTATAACTGCCAACAAATTCAAATGTCACTGTCTTATCATATGGTAACCTGGGGGCATTCCATACACACATTATAGGGAACACCTCCACTTTGCCGTATTACAAGGATGTGACATTTGAATGTGTTGGCAGTTGTAGAAGGTCACAGCATTTAAAATCAGTCAGAAATGTAATTTCCTGCGGTGTGATTGGCTCACTGCTTTTCCCAGAGTTTGACTCTGGTTGGATATTACTTGTAACACTGGGGTTGTAGAATCCCACTGTTTGTAATTGTACCTGTTAATATTTCTAAGTTCAGTCAGTTGTACGCTCAATGACGTGCTCAAAGAAACACATGAGCTATTTTTTGAGCGTAATAAGGCGTTTATGGCGACATAGGTTTTTATGGAAGCATCTGTAAACACAAAACACATGTGTTTTTGCACTTGAAGAACTGTTCTCCCCTTGCAGGAAACAAACGCATCATGCTTGATACATGTATAAAAATTCATGCACAATGCTTGTAAGGGCTCGTTCAGCTGGACGATTAGTCCCATTCTTCATGCGGAGCCTTTGGCTGATGAGATTGCTTTCACCTCAGAGCAGTGTGCAGGCAGCACATAGAAGCAGAAGCACACACAGTGGCTGCACGTCAAAATTTGGCAGGTGCACGGATACCAACGTAGACTGTGCATTCAGATCTTGTTAGCATGCTGAGAGGCTGAGCCAGTTGCCGGTCAGGCACCTGGGCAGATCCCAGCATTATTGTTGGGATCCTCTGAGACCAGAGCAGGTCTGTGAAGCCAGCAGGCTTCAGCTCACTGTTGGCTGATTGCAAATGTAAGTGCTTTGGCCAATACTTCTTTTAAAGAAAGATGGAGTTAGACTTTAAAGTTAAATTCCAGGTATGTTTTTTTTTTTTTCACATACTTACATTGGTTCAGATTGGTGTACATATTCCATACTTGGCTGATCCCTGTAGATGAGGAGAATCACTGTAGTAGCCGCTGCTCCTACAGTGATCTTCACGGTCTTCTGAGTCCTGTGCCAAGCGGCTGCCCCACCCCATAGAAATGATAGGGGGTCACCTGCTTGGCACAGGGGCCTTTGAGAGAATGCATTGTATTCCTCTAAATAAATTCAAAGCATTCTCCGATTGGACGAGGTGGATATAATAACATCACCCGCCTCTGCACCTTGTCCAATCAGAGATGCTTTATATTCATTGAGAAAATGAACAAGGTGTGGAATTAGATACTCCCTGATATGGATCCCAAAAACATTTTTTAACCAATTTAGTGGTCATCTCTTTCCTTTGAAGATCCCACCCCTCTTTGGTTCAGTAGGAAAATCATTTTTTGACTCTGCACTCAAGGTGGCCTAGCATGCCTATCTTGTTACCCACGCTCATAACTGGGCTAATTCATGACTAATGCTTTGGTAGTCCTAGAAGTGGCACATTTGGGTTCTTATGAAATGCTACACAACCCTCTATATCGTGGCCCACATGCTCCCTTTCCTTGCCTCACATATTCCATAAAAGCAGTAATTAAGGCCTTGCACCTGACATACTCCCGTGTGTTTTAATCGAGAACTCCCCAAAATTCTGTCTATCCCAGGCCTTTTTTTTGGGCCTCAAATACCTTGATAACATCTGCAAGAGGGGTTCCTTGGCCGCTTTTGATTGACTTGGCTCTCCCCAACTCACGATGATCTGGAATTACTCCTGAGGGATGATACCCTAACTAAACCTCTATCTGAATATACAAGGCCCTAATGTCCTCAGTCCACAAGGGTCTGAAACATCTCAGACTGAAACGGTAGGCGGAGGTTACAGAGTTGGATTGGGAAGAGGTCTGGGAATACCCTCTTCTTCAATTGGTTGCTACAAGAGACCGCCTAATACAAGTCAAAATACTGCACAGTTCTTATTTAACGCCACAACATCTGCACAAGATCTACCCTGATGTCACATCACATTGTTGGAGATGTACAGGTATCCCAGCTGACTTCTTACACATGTTCGGGACTTGTCCGTAGATACAAGTGTTTTGGTCTGAGGTTACAAGATTTATTCACATGCTCGCTACTATACCTATCCCAATGACTGTTGAGGTCTGTCTCCTAGAATTAGTGAACCCCCTGGCTTTTGCTAAAGCAACCAAAACTTTACTCGGCCTGGTACTATTTTATGGGAGGAAAGCTGTTGTGTTAAAATTGAAGTCTGATAGCCCCCTCTATTGCTTACTGGAACACACTCAAACTCAGTAGTCCTGTTCTACAAAATTACATATATCCCATGGGTGTCCATGGAAATATAACAAGGTGTGCAACGTTTAGCTCAATTCGGCCACCACGACGGATATACAAGCAGATTCTAATCCTAGTTAAGTAATCACAGTCAGTGTTAATTACGTGTTCAATGTTCTCCCCAGAATGCTTCCATTTCTTCTAATTTTCTTTCATTACCTTTAAAGAAGTCCTAGTTTTGTTATAGCATTTCTGTCCTTTGAGTGCCCCATACAGGATTGGTAGTGCTGAATACAAGTTAACACTTCTGTGTCTACTGTTTAGAGACAAGGTAAGGCAAGTAGTTGCTAAGGTTGTTTTTTTCTCAAGCTGTGGTATGCCCGAAGGCTTTTTTTTGTACCTACACTTACCTGAAATTTAATGCAAAAAATAAAAAATTGTTGGCCATTTTAGCTCCAGAAGATTTTACCCCCTTCATGACCAGGCCATTTTTTTCTGTTTAGCACTGCACTATTTTAACTGGCAATTGCGTGGTCGTGTAACACTGTACCCAAATCAAATCTGTAATTTTTTTCACACAGAGCTTTCGTTTGGTGATATTTGATCACCACTGGGTTTTTAATTTTTTTATTGGATAAACGAAAAAAGACTGAAAATTTTTTGGGAAAAAAAAATATTTTTTGTTTTCTCTTTTAAAACGTATCCCATACAAAAAGGAAAAATTTAATTTAAAATGTAGTAAATTCGTTTAGAAGCTTGTATTCAGCACTACCAATCCTGTATGGGGCACTCAAAGATCTATCGTTTAGATCTGTTGACAAACTCCCGCTGTGTCAAATCACAGTGGAGTAGGCAGGCGGGGGCGCTTGCGCAGCCAAAACTCAGAAACAGGAAGCGACATACAAATATGCTGCAGTGCCTGTAACTGCTACCCTGCCACAGTATCTATGCTGCAAAAAAAAAAAAAAAGATGGGTGGTGGTGGGGGTTGGGCTGGTAGTCCAAAAAGCTGACTGGAGGCAGTCGTGTGATGTAAAAATATTGGGGAGGGGCAGAGCATGGCATTGTGCGGCAGCATAGCGCAGGAGCACCGGACGCCCGTCATGAGCTCCATGAGGGATAAGCCTTAGAGCCTACCTGGGCCCTGCCCATGCTGCCTGTGTTGCGAACTCTGTGCCAATTCGTTTGACTCCATTCCCCCTTGGCGGCTGGTAACAGCGGAGGGTTCTGGTTGTCTGCACAGGAGCTGTATGGCCGGCAGGGAGCTGGAAGCGGAGTGGAGCTTGGAGGCGGCTACCTCCAAGCGATGAGAGGAGTGTCCGTGAGACTGCCTGTGTTGCGGTGGCTGAAGCTCTGGATGCTGCGGGGGAGCTGAAGGAGACCAAGGGGGCAGTACATAAAGGGAGACTCCTAGGTCACCTCTGGTATTCAGAGATACCCCAGGACCCCTGATCGGTGGGGACCCTCCATAGCATACACTCTACTCCAGGAGCCCGGGCTTGAAGGTCAGACCAAAAGGAAGGAGTGATAAGGGTTGGAGTAGTAGCGTACCGCAGTGATGGTGAGTTTCCGCAGGCAGCAGTAGAAATCTTTAAAAGAACTATTGCACTTGCAGTAAAAACTGTTGGGACTATTGTGTGGAAAGACGAGAACACTATTGGAGGGTCCTTGCGGGTCAGTGGGTCTACTTCTATATATAACCAAGAAGGGCCGTTTGGGTCTCTAGCGGAAGAAAAAAAAAAAGAGGGCTATCGTCGGGTCAGTATTTTTTTGGAACAGAGGAAATCTAATTGTAAATCCTTTTTGAAATGAAGAATAGACCAATTAAGGGGGGATCAAAAATCCCCCAAACACACACACATACAATAAGAAAATACATGTCCCCACAAGAGAAAAGCCCAGAGACATAAGCCTGGGAGAGTCAGCATGAAGGACTTAAAATTTTGAGAGAGACTTTCACTCAGGACACTGGAAGAGAACCAGATTAAAGAATATGCAAACCTGGAAGGTGTAATAGAACAAGGGAATATGGAACAGCAAGGACCCATGTCACAATCACAAAAACTGAAATGGCGGAGATGTTCGCGAAACTAGAGATGTCCATGAAAAAGGAGATTGGGACATTACGCAATGACTTGGGTCAGATATTAACCCGAATTGAAGAAGTAGAGGAGAGAATGGAGGGATACACAAAATTAACAAATTAGAAATGCAGGTGATGCGTAGAACAGAGAAAGCTTTCATTTATAGTAGAAGACCAGGAGAATCGCAATAGAAGGAATAATTTAAGGATTAGGGGTTTACCAGAAGAAGCGGGACAGGAAGAAGACCTACAGGAGAAAATAAAGAGAGTGTGTAAACCAATCATGGATAGATCAGTGACAGAAAAATTGAAAATTGAGAGAGTACATAGGATTAGACGGCCAAAAGGATTACCAGTGGAAAGCCCAACAGATGTGATAGTTCGATTCCATCACTTCGGAGATAGAGAATATGGAAAGGGTTGCGTGACGCTACTGAAATAATATATAAGCAAACAAACCTGTATATTTTTGCAGACATTGCCCCAGAAACACTGGATAGAAGATCTTTGAAATCATTGCTGGACCATATGAGAGAAAAAAGTTTGATATAATAGGGGCTTTCCAGCTTGTTTAATCAGATGGAAAATTGGCAAGGCTGAGATTCCCAGAAGATTTGAATGACTTTTGCGAGAAATTAGACTTACAGAAAAATGGACCTTGAAGGATGGTCAGAGGGGCCAGGAATGTGGCAGCGGGTGTCTAGGAAGAAGAGGTGCGGAGGTCTGGAGGAAACATTTTTTTTTTTTCCCTCTCTCCCCGGCCACGGCATGGCTCCCTTGTCCCCAGTTTCTTCTTCCCCAGATGAGTAAACGAGTGGGAGGGACGGAGGAGCAGCGAGAACGTGGATCTGATGGGTGCTGTCAACCCCAACCTGATGAGTGATGACACAAGTCAAGGATTGGGGTCGGCGTGCGTGTTTTGAGCTTCACCCCAAACTAGGAATTGCTAGTGGGAATTTTCCACGACAGATTCCAGGGCAATATGTAGGGCGTGTGGGATGTAGGGATGGGAGAAGAGGGGGGTTAAACATTGTAGTCATTGGTTAGCGCCAGCATAGAGGTTATGTCTTTTTTTGATCATGCTCCTGTCACAATGGGACTACAGGTAGGAGGGGATATGGATAGGATAACTATGTGGAGACTAAATGAGATGCTTATACAGGACCCTGAGTTAGAAAAAAGGATGAGGCAGAAAACTGAGCAATTTTTTGAGCTCAATGAGAAAGGAGGGCTCTGTGGCTACAGTCTGGGAGGCACATAAAGCATATATTAGAGGAATACTGATTTTGATGGGAGCGGAAAAAAGAAAGCAAGAGGGGAAAAAAAATAAAGATGGTGATAGGAGGAGCTTCATAAGTTTGAACCGTCACATAAAAAGAAGACAGGTACAGAAGTGTATGAGAAGATAAACATTAAAAGAGAAGAATTAAAAGATCTTATGGAACAGGAGACAAGAAGGATATTCAACAATGTCTCAAAAGAAAGATATCAGTGAGGGAATAGACCTGGAAAATACTTGATGAGGAAGTTAAAGGAAAAGAAATCTAAAAACTTTATAGAAAAAATTAGAGATGATAAAGGAGAAATGGTGTACGCCACCAATGATATCGCCAATATGTTCCAAAAATATTATAGTCGGCTGTACGATGTGAGCCCTAGAGACCAAAAGGAAATGGAGGAGGAAAAGAAGACAATTAGACAGAAATATTTAAAGGAAGTCATGTTGCCAAGACTAGCTGAAGAAAAATTAGAGGCCCTAGAAAGTCCTATTACCCCCAGAGGAAATTACAGTGGCCTTAAAAAATATGTCTATAGGAAAGAGTACTGGTCCAGACAGATATACTGTGGGCTATTATAAACAATTTAGTAATCGTTTAGTCCCTAAAATTTGTGGTTATATGAATGCAATAGGGGAGGGGCTGGAAAAGAGAAAAGAGTCATTGCAGGCTCATATAACAATCATACTTAAACAAGGGAAAGATAGCAGACAGTGTACAAGTTACGAAGATATCTTTACGAAACAGACACAAATGTATACCAAGGTTTTGGCAACTACATTGAATGAGTTGATGCCGGAGTGGATTCACTTGGATCAGGTAGGATTTATTCCCAGAAGAGAAGGGAAGAACAATGGCTTGAGATCATTGCTCTTCCTAGAAAGGATAAAAAGAGAGAGAAACTGCCGACATTATTCCGGTCAATTGATGCTGAATAGGCTTTTGCCAGGGTTAACTGGGGCTTTATGATTGATATGTTGGAGGTCTTAGGAATAGGGCCTAAAATGTTGAGGTGGATAATAGGGTTCCATCAGCAGCTGTTAAGGTTAATGGATCCCTCTTGAGTTTTTTTAAAATGTTTAACAGAACTAGACCAGGGATAAAACAAAATAAAGGGGAGAGTGGACATCCTTAAGCCAGTCCTGGGGAGGGTAAGAAAGCGTGTAGACATTTTAGGAATAAAGATAGGGGAAGTGGAACATAAGGTGGCAGCTTATGCAGACGATATGTTGTTCTTTATCATAAACCCTAACACTGCCTAATTTAATCAGACTTTTAAAACAGTACGGTGAGTTTTTACATTTGAAAATAAAGCCCACAAAGGCAGATTATATTAAACATCAATATACCAAAGGCCGAGAAGTTGAGTCTAAAAAAAAACCTCTTTACTTGGAGGGAAAATTAAATAAGCTATCTGGCAATAAAACTAACTTTCAATAAAAGCCCTGTACCAGACAAATTATATTCCATTATTAAATGAAATAAAAGACAGGCTAGGGAGATTGTCAAAAGGTGGAGCTTCTTGGATAGGCCGTGTAAAGATGGTGATAGTTCCAAAAATCCTGTATAAGTTTCACATGCTCCTAATTCACCTTCCAGGTTCTTTTTTTCGGGATAAATAAGATGATACTTAAGTTCATCTGGGCAAACAAACTGAGAATTAAGTATGAGGTATTGTGTAGGGCTAAGGGGAGTGGGGGTTTGGGTTTGCCTAACTTTAAGAAATACTATCAAGCAGTGATATTTAACTCACAACAGAAAGGTTGGGTGAATATGGAAGGGACTTTGAGTAAGGCACAGTTAGGGAAGATGGTTTGGGTACCACATAAATTGCGTATATTAGATGTGAATAATAGTCCACTAGCAAAGAAGGTTTTAAGTGTTTGGGATAGGATGTACAAGCAAAAGGGTTGGGATTAGAATTCAGTTAGGATTCCCTTAGTGGGGATGGAATATTTCCCCCCAGGGAAGGATAATATTTCATGGAAATGGATTAATGCTAAGAATGCACGCTTGAATGATATATTGAATAAGGGAAAATTGCACACCTTTTTAGAATTAAAGGAAAAAAAAAATATTTTACACATTAGACAAATTGCGGTATGGCCAATTAGGTCATTTTGTCTCCATGCTCCCACAACCATTGAGGATGTCAGGGGATCAGTATCTATTTGGAAAATTGTTGAATGTAACTTTGGTTCCAAAGAAGGGTACCTCCAAGATCTTTAAGATTCTCATGGATACGGAGAGCACCGACACTCCCCGGTCTTTGGAAAAATGGGAACAGAAGCATGGAAGAAAACTGAATGATTAGCAAAAGAATAAAATATTCAAATTAACACGAGGTGACAAATATGAGCACAGTTGAAATTAATTATAAATGTTTGGCTAGATGGTATTTTACACCGAGTAAGGCACAAACAATAAGCAGATGTTTCACCTTTATGTTGAAGAGGATGTGGGGAAAAGGGCACAATGGTTCACATATGGTGGGATTGTCCAAAAATACAGGATTACTGGAAGGGAATATTGCAATACATCCAAGAAATATGTGTGATTATTGTACAGAGAGAACTGTGGGTATGTTTAGTTTATAAATTTGAAGCTAATTAGCACAGCTAAGGGCTTGATTCCCAATTCTTGGCTGGCTCCAGATCCACCAAGATTAATCGATTGGGTCAATAGAGTGGAGAATATTTACAGGATGAAGGAGCTGGGTCATACTGAAGTGGATTGAATAGAAAAGTTTGGGAAAACATGGAGTAGCTGGTTGATTTTTAAAATTTCTAAAAGATACTCGGAACTGGTTGGAATATAGAGGGAAGAGTATAAGAAGGAGCTCTAATGGATTAACCGATAGAAAGAAGGAGACAGGATGGAAGGGATACAGATATAGATAGAAAATCACATGAAAGGTTAGATGCTAGGAACACAGATATGGGTAATAGGAGGGAAAAGTTGATTTAAATGAATTGTATGTTTTGGTGAGGTTTCTATTTTCTACTCTTGTGTGTTTTAGATGTACTTTTTGTTTTGGGGAAAAATTCAATAAAAGCTATAATTAAAGTATGCACAACTATTCCTGCCTCCAGTCAGCTTTTTCTTTTTTTAAAGTATTATCACTTTCCTCCTCTGCCATAGAGCACAGGAGAACAAAACGATTACTTTACAAAAATTCCAGGTAGAACTGTTCTTGTAAATGATTCTATTTTATTTAGCTGGTTGGCTGGATAATGTGGTTAATATTTGTGTACTAGAGACCACTTAGAAGATAGAATAGTGTGGTATAAATCTATTACAATACTCAGCGCTCACACATGGAAATAACAAGGTCGATATGGAAAGACAGTTGCTATAAACCAAAGCTGGAAGATTAGATCGCAGCCAAGGCAATCTCACTCATCACTGGGACATCTCTCTCGGTAAAGACCAATAACCAGGTCACTTCAGGACAGCATGGATGGATCTGTCCAGCTTGAACTCATCAGCGTAATTACCGAGTGACCTCCGCTAGATTGTCTACTTTATGAAGTCAAAACCATCATCAGCCATTTCATCTAAACAACGAACGATAATAGAATGCAGCATCTGATGGTTGCTGCCAAGTATCTCTGCTTGGACAGCAGACTCCAGCATAGAGCCCATCTGTACACGAAGGTGTGGATCAGGGAAGATGGTATATACAACAGTAGGGCTCAGAGATCTTCAAACACAGCATATTTTTTGTTCTAATCTTTTATTGAAAGCTTTACTATTCATGATTTGATTAAATCTATGGAAATTCACAACTATGTACATTATTTCCCCAATACTGCATTTGGCTTACATTTAAAGTGAAGGAAAAATGTACTGTTTTAGATTTGTATGGAGTGAGAAAGGATAAGAACCAGAAACACAGGTTTTATGGTCACTTGTGTCCATTTTGGAGAAATTTACCCTCATTTCCAGTAGGTCACCAAAACAAACAGCAAGAGAAACTCAAAAGGCTGCCAACAGGCACAGGAAGGAGGTGAGGGGAAAGCTCCAGCTGTTCCATTAATATTTAAAAAAAAAAAAAAAACCTGCACGGTTTCTAACTCCTTCCAAGCTTTAAAGTATTATGTATACTTTACCATTGATGTACAGATTGTTAATCTAGGTTACCCTGTAGAAAAAGATTTAATAAAACAACCATGATGGCAGTTTTGTATAATGGGATTATTGTCCACAAGGCAGCTGTGCCTTTAAAATTATTTCCCACTCTGACATTTCTTTGTGGACCACATAGTTTGTTTCCTATATGAAAATGGTGACAATAGAACTTCCAATTGGTTCTAGTTAGGTTTCAAAAGAAAAAAATGTATAAAAAAAAAAAAATGCTTTGCTCTTCTAGTGGCAAGTTTAGAAGGTTTGACCTGTAGAGGTGCTTAATCTTCTACAGAAGACTAGAAACAGCCAGATTAGGTATTTTAGAAAAAAAAAAAAAAAGGCAGCTTTGTTAGTGAAGGCAGATTTGGCCATTTGCCCTGTCCTTACATTCATTCAAGTTCAAGCCTCTGACAAATTACAACTGAGTTAAACTCAGCCTGGGAAACAAAGGCTTTTGGGGCCAGGAGAGAGAAAAATAGGCCCCTGGCTGCCATCACATGAGTAATAATGAAGGAGGCCACCATGCCAATCTAATCATTATCTCTGCATGTAGGCTCTGGTGCCAGATCAGGCAATACTACATTACTGGTCTAAGGCTGCCATCTGCTGGCTGCTTTGCAGAATACGCTGGATGAATCGCTTTCCAGATTAATAGTCCTTAAAGCAGAGTTCCACTCACTCTGTAAAAAAAATAATACTCAGCAGCTACAAAAACTGTGGCTGCTGACTTTTAAAAAAAACCAGCCACTTACCTGTCCCACGATCCCACCGCAGCCCGTTTCACCGGCCGTCCTGTATTCCCGGCGCTGGCATCCTCAGTGTGGGCACTCGGCTGTGACAGCATGCGGCTTCACAGCTGGGTGCCCACTGTGCATGCACAAGTAGCGCTGCGCTTCCTGAATGGCCCCGTTGTCTTCTGGGACCTGTCACGTGTCCCACAAGACTTTGGGGAGGGAGGGTAGGACGACAACTTCAGTTTCCGATCGCAGCGGAAGTGGGAGCAGGTACCTGTCAAATTCGGGTACCCATTCCCCCCCCAAAAGGTGCCAATCCTTAACGGGGAGCGGGGGACCAATCTTTAAAGCGGAACTTCCCATTTTGGGTGGAACTCCACTTTAAAGCTGTATTAAATCCAAAGACTTTATTATATTCCAGTTTATCAATTGTTAGATGTGATAAGTGCATTCATTTTTTTTTCCCCTTTAATTTTCACCTGGTGATCCTGCTAGCAAGTCTTATTTTTTCAACTTGTCCAGCAAAAAAGTTAGTGTGTTGGGATAGTTTAACACTCAAAAGGGATGCTTACAATTTAATCTCACTGTACAGTAAAAATGGTGTACATCTAAACTTGTTGAAATAAAAGAGAAACAGCAGCAAAACAAGTAGGCTGATGCTTTGGTTTTATTTGAAAGGCCCAATTAAAAATTATTTCTCAGGGCTATATTGATCTGGTTCTTATTGGATACCAGCTCTATGTACACTAGCTACTGAAACCAAGATACACCTCTTATTTGTAAGTAGAACTACTGGCAAACATTTTTTCCCCATTTTGATAGAGTAAGCTAGGGTTAATGTGTGTGTGTCATCTGTCAGTGGGAGATTTACCCTTACTTCCTCTCCCATAGCCAAAACAGGAAGTGAAGGGAAATCTTGGGATTTTTTTTCCTTTCACTTTTGATAACAGTAAACAAGACAATGGGGGGGGGGGGTAGCAATAAAAACCTACCAGGTGTTATAATCCATCTCCACTCTATACAAGACTTTTACCTTTAGTTACACGTTAATGTGCTCAAGAATGAAATGCAGTGAGCTGGATTATGGCACGAATAAGACAAAAAACAAGTATGATTAACATTGTAGATGAGATCCCTAAGCATTGACATATCTGTTCCAATGTCAGTGTGCCAATGTTCTGGGACCCCAAGTGTCAGCACGTGTATGTTTTCTAGTGCAGAGCTCTCCTCTGCTTCCCACCCTAAGGGTCAGTTCACACCTTTCAGCTGAGGTGCAATGTGGTAACATTACAACATACCATACAAGGGACAGCATGTTGTGGTGCCATTCATTTTCAATGGCACCCCAATGAAGGAAGGCAACACACCAACACACACATGCATTCTGAGTTCCTCACCACATAACACCACACTACCAAATGGTGTAGGTATATTTTTTCGTATTCTGGTGCGTTGGCGGCCCACTTATTTGACACAACATTCAACATAAAGCTCATTATACACAACACACAGGAAGGTGAAAATGAAGGTGTGAATGGGCCCAAAGGCAAATCATAGCTATAATACCTCCAATCCCATCAATGAAACCATTTCATACAAAATATCCAGTTTTTTTAATTAGATTTTTGGTAGTCAAACAGCAGTAAAAATAACATACATAAAACAAACAGATTTAGTTATATACTGGACAAAAAAAAATCTGAAATAAAACATTAAATCTATTACAAATCATTAGGGTTTAAATGATAAGGTGCAGGAACAATTGTCTCCATTTCTTTGGATGGGAAAAAAAGTTAATTATGTGACCAATTGGTATAAATGCAGAGGAGCCAACAGCATCCCAAATGGTGCAGACCCAATGGAAATGTATGACAATATCAGCATATTGAGCCCAGCCTTTTTTTTTTTTTTCCCCTTTGATTCAACAATTAAAAAAAAAAAAAAAAGTTTTATATTGCATTTTACCACCCAGACAAAAGGAAATCCGTATTTTAAACAGAATTCCACCTTTCTGGCATATGCAACAGTATGATGGAAAGGCAGTGGTGTTCATCAGCCATCTCCCACTTTTCCATCTGCACAGGATTCTGATGTACTCATTGTGCCCAATTGAAAACAAACCTTCACCTTTTACGATCAATATAGGAGCCATTTTATAGCAATCTATAGTTATGTGCAGTTAACAATGAAGGACTCTCACAGACTATTATAGCATCCTGTGTGTTTACAGTTTCTTCATGATGAGAAGAATGCAAATATTTTCCATTAAAGGAAGGCTCCATGCATACAATTTACAAAAAAATTCAAATGTTGCTTCCTTGTAGTACTACTGTATGTGGTCCTTTTCTTCTCTGTGATTGGCTGATTTTTCCCGCAGTTATTACAGCACTAGAATTGATCATGTGATTAGAGCAGGCAGTCCCAACAACTTGGTACTCAGAAAGTAATGTGAAAGGAAAACATGGACCTCAAAACAGCACATTAAAGGATAAGTTAACCTTTGGGAACATGTTACATGTTCCATTCATTTTTAGGGTCGAACATGTAAACATGTTCCCACTGCTGCGGTGTCTCACCGATCCACCGCTTGTAGCGACAGTGAGCTGGAAATCTTCTCTCTGATCTCGCTGTCACAACTCAATGAACTACCAGGGCACCGTTGAGTGCTCTAGGTAGTTCACTGATGCTTCCTATCAGTGTGTAACTGCCTGCCCATACAAGATGGGAGCAGACAGCTTTTACTGACATTCTACAGGAGCCTTGCATCTGCTGATTGTGAGTGCAATATGCTTTACAGGCTCCTGTTAAAAAAAAGAAAAAAAAAATTTTACCAGCAAAAAGATGTACTTTTTTTTTTTTTTTTTTTTAAAGGTGAACTTAGGCTCTGTTCATACCTATTTAGTTGGCTTCGTGTCCATTTTGTGCTTTTCGCAGCTAGTTTTGCATTTTTCTACACACCTTTTGTGATGCATTTTTACCGCATTTTCAGCTTTTTTTCTGAAGGTCTTTTTTTTGTTGCTGGGCAGAATAAAAATGCAAAACGCACTACCATGCACTTCAGCAGCTTCTCCATTGAACCCCATTGTAGCAAAAATGCTGCTTTTTGCTTTTTAAAAAGTCCCTGACCCTTTCCAAAGAATGCAGCAGCTCAAAAAAAGCATATATGTGAACATGTTCCATAGGAAACCATGTTAAATGGACTGTAGTGCGTTTCTGCAAAAAGCAGTAAACAACGCATTGGAGCGAACGGAGCCTTATCCCTTGTTGTGGATGGTGGAGTTGAGTTCTAGGAGCCCTTCACACAGTGTTGCGGTAACGTGCCGTGTGCTGCAATGCTTTTCATTTAAAGTAGTACCCCAAGGCGGCAATACAATAGATGGCAACTGACCTGTGATGCACTGCATTAAAAACGTTCTACAGGTTAGATTTTTTTTTTTGTCTATTACCCTGGATTAACAGCCAATCCAAGATAACTGGTATATTGTAACAACGCATGCGGGCATAAACAATGACCACAAACACAGGCGTGAGGGGTCCTTCCAAGCAAAACTGTAAATGCAGCCTTTGGATACATACAGAAAAAGGGTAACCCAACTGGCCAGACTCTGGTCCCATTTCATGCAGCGTACCAAGTCAGTCTGCTCCCAACAATGTCAGTGTTGCCAAAAATATGTTGCACTGGGAACAAAACTAGCTGAACCCTGTGAGAGGAAGGAGGACAAAAAGAGGAAAAGAGAGCGTAGGAGGGAGGAATTGAGGGGATGAGAGATAAATATTTATATATTGCACAGAACATGACGAGAGTCTGCAGTCCCACTGGAAGCACTGTGGAAAACCTGCTTAATAAATATAAAATAAGCAGGCTTTCTGACCCTGTAGCGGTGTTTAATGGTAGCATTGGCAGGTCACCAGCAAATTTAACTTATTGCCTACAGCCACTCTCAGTCTCTTCAACTTTTTCATTTTAAAGTGTACCTGTTAGGAGAGAAATATGAAGATGTCCATGGCTGACCTCTCCTATACTCGTTTGCTAGTTGTCTGGTAGTCATTCTGATGCTTTGGCTTTGACAGATTTTGAACTATAATTTTCACTTGTGTCATTCTTGTTTCCAAGTCACTTAAAAAGCACTAAAGCCAGTTACAGCCAGAAAACTAGTATAATCGGAAGGAAGTCCGTAAAAAAAACCTCCATATTTAGTACACAACAGGTATATTTTAAATCAAAATAATACAAATAACAGCAGCCCAAGCACAAGGCACACTTTCCTTCAAAAGTAAAAACCCTTTAGCTAGCCATACACTGTGCGAATTCCAGCTGGTTCCTTAGGAGGGTTGTCCTATCATCGGTCTCCTGCCTAATATCCTTTCATCGAAGAAGCCAAGCGGAAAATTGCCAGCCAAACAGCAGTAGCATCCGATCAGATGCAGCCACTGTTCGAGTATCCTGAGAGACGGCTGGGCTGGCTGTCCAAATACAATAGCCACTGTAGGAGACTCATACAGCATAGATGGAAGAATTTTTTTTTTGCATTCGTTCTGCAGGCTGAGTTGAAAAAAAACTCACTGTATGTCTAGCTTTAGTCCTTTGGCTCCTCTGGTGGTGCATGCTGGGATATAGCCCTGGAGCAGCTTCCAACATAACCATTGTCTAATTCGGTCTAGCCAAGGACAACCCCTAAAAAGGGGTTACAGTGGGTACAGAGGACAGTACATCAGAAAAAGGAGTTCTGAAACAAATCCCACCCACAGAACAGATTATAAAAAACATCTTGGGAAACATTTCAGTTACTGTAATCAACGTTCACACCAAACGTTCAGTTTTAAAAATGAAAAAAAAAAAACAAAAACACAGTAGTTACTTGCAATCCGGCACTTGTAAATACTTATAGATTTATATATATATTTATTTTAAAAATGTTCCTCTTTATAAGGCATCACAGATTGTAACGTCCAGCGTCAGCACAGTTTGTCCTTGGAGATTGCACGATGGGGCTTTGTCCCCGGAATAAAAACAAGGATTAGGATGTGTCCGCTGAAGCATCCTCTGAGTGGAGCTGGAGTGGTTTTTTTAATCTACAACTAAAAGCAACCTTTTCAGTTTTCATTACTGACTCCGGCCTCGCTGCAGCTCTGTTCATAGGATGGTGGAGCATCTGTAGGGTAAAAAGAAAGAAAATAAGCTCTCTCATGAATTCCACAGAGGATCCAAATATAAAGATAGATATACTAGCAAGTCATTTTCAGAACGGAACCAATGGTATCCAGATACACTTCATTGCGAATGGATATAAGTTGCATTCCAATTTAAAGCAAAAGTTGAAAAGAAAATGTATTTTTTTTTTTCCTTTCCCAGTACCTGGGACATAATTTACCTATAATGAAGTGTAGCCTACATCCTATTGGTGAAGGGGAGTGTAGGCCGCATGATTTTTCACCACTACAGCCATGGTAACCCATATAGTACCACAAGTTCACCACTGTGAAAGTCCTCCCATCAGTGATTGGATCTGCTTCAAAGTAACCAGCAGGACATAGAACACACTTCATTAGAACTAAATTATGTTCCTGGCGTTTTATACCCCCCAAAAAAATTTTGTTTAACTAAAAATCAGCTTTAAAAAAAAAGGATGTGTTCTCCTTTTGGGAAACAATAAATGCACATATTTTTGCAGGAAAAATGTGTATTTATATTTAAAAATAGTGCAGCGCTAAGATACAAATTTAAAATATACGTCCTAAATGTTGAATAAACCTTACAGGTGTAATAGTCTAAGTAATGTGAATAACATAGACTCTTCAATCCAGTGGTGGTACTCCAAGTGGTAAAGTAAGAATTGCGCACTCACCAGACGCCTCACCTCTGGTGAGTGCGCAATTCTTACTTTACCACTTGGAACACCACCACTGGATTGAAGTCTGTTATTCACATTACTTAGACTATTACACCTGTACGGTTTATTCAACATTTAGGACGTATATTTTAAATTTTATATATATTTTAGCGCTGTACTACTTTCGCATATTTGACAAGGTTTTATTTGGTTTCCTTGTGTGTTCAGCTGCTTATTTAAGAGCGCTCACTTCTATTTATTGTATTTATATTTGTTTTCCCCTTAGGAGCCTGGAAAGCATTGAACCCATGATCAGTGGATCAGGGGTGCAATACCAGACTCCTGCAGACAAGCCCTGCAGCTTTCAGCCTATATCTGCATAGGGGCTGACTGTTTACAGGCTGCAAGGCTTGTGAATGAACTACAAGGCCATTCACCAGCAACCTCCATACAGTCGTCAGCCACAAAGTCCGACAGTAGTTGTAGTTCGTGCATTCACAAGAAACTTTGAATGAATGACACAGCCAGTTTTTTCAAATGGTGACAGCAAACGCAGGGCAGATTCCCCGCTTGCTACTGGGGGTGGAGAGGAGATGCTGATGCTGCTGGAACATGTTACATGTTCTACCCTAAACATGGGTGAAACTTGTAACATGTTCCAAAAGGTGAACTTATCTTTTAAAAAGTATTGAAAGCCCAAACCTTTAATGCAATACTTTATTGTGCTTACAGCCCAATTGTGGGAATTAGCTGCTAGCTCAGTCTAAGGGTGCAGGAAAAAGGGGCGATACTTTCCATCCCATTCCTTGCTCCAGCAGTGTGATCAGTTTCACGAAGTCTCCTCTCTAAGGTGTCTTGACAGCGGTCGCAGTCCTGATTTATCCACTTACAATAGAGGACTACTAGCCCTGCATTGTATAGGATGATGTCAAGGGACTCCCCACAGCCCAGACAGACAGGAGGGGAGCACAGGAGCTAGCCAGAGCTGGAGTAAGGCAAGCGTTACAGCCTTTTCATCTTCTTAGACACAAGTATTTAACCCTTGTAGCGTGGGAAAGCCGCACTGCAAGGGTAGAATTTGTCCATTTGGCTTTAGTGGTGGTTTGGCATTGCAGCAACAACTCTGGAGCTAGAAGTCAATAATTCCACCATACATTGCTCCAAATATCATTCCTTACAGTTAAAAGAGCACTTACCATAAGGATAACCCCATGTGCTGTACTCAGGGGGTAGAATAAGTGTGCTGGCTGTCGGCACCGGAACAACTGCCCCCTCAGCATAATAAGGGACTGTGGACCCTGTGGATAAGCAAAGAGTCGGGTGCGTAGGAGAGCCTAGATTTTCCATCTGTGCATTCGGAAAGTTCAGCTCAGGTGCATAGCAGAATGGGGCATTTGCTTGCTGCTGGGAGTGGCACTTGGTGGGGATAGAAACATTGTCCATTGGCTGGGTGCTGCTACACTGGTCATCATCAGCAGGGGGCGCTGAAGGGACAATAGTGGCTGGCAACTGTGATATAGAATGTCTCAGTCCTAAGCGGGCTTGACTGACTGGTATATTTCCTATGTAGATGGGTAACGTCACCGACACCTCTGGATTTTTTACTGTCACCTAGGTGAGAAAAAAAAATAAAATCATCCTGGTTCATATCATGTACAAAAAAAGGCTTAACTACCACTTTAAGAGATATTTGTTACATAAAATAAGCTACAATAACAAAGCTGGCCATAGACTGCGTTAAATTCAGCAGGGACTGGCCTCAGTTCAATCCATCCATGTCTCTTCCTGTTCAACAAAAGTCGATCTAATAGTTAACTTCTCTGGAATGGGATCGGTAGAAAACTTTTATGTGATAAAACGCCTGAGCCAATTGGCTGCAGTGCTGATCGGTGTATTCTAATAGCAGCAGAGGAGTTCCCTATAGCACAGTGTGGGGGGGATTCCTCCATCTACCTTGCTTGTGCTTTATTTGTTTTTTTTAACCAGCTGGCTGTTTGAAAGGAAGATAATCCATGTGTGGCCAGCCTATGTCTAGGTTCATGCCAGTGGCAGCTGATGCAGTTTTCTGGTGCATTTTATGGTGCAATTTGCCTTTTTGCACGAGTTTTGCGTTTTAGGGATGTGTAATATTGCCAGGGGGAGGTATCTGTTGGCATGCAGGATACATACCAAAAACACATATGCATGTTTTCATACGTTGATGAATTTCCATTGAAGTCTATGGAACCAAAAACGCAATCTGCTGCAGGCAAAAAAAAAGTCCCTGACCCTTTCCAAAAAACGCACCAGATAAAAATGCAGAGATGTGTAGGGAGGTCGCCTGTTACTGTCATGGCGGCACCAAGCTTCTTACTCCTGCATCTGGAGAGGTTACCAAGACACTAGATGCAGCAACAGATGGTTATAATGGACTATGTGGTGGTCCCCTAGTGCAAGTGCGATTTAAAGCCATTTAAAAAAAACACTACTTGTATTAAGGGTCATGTCCCTTTAAGAAAACCCCAGCACTCTCTCCAAGAGGCCAATATTGAACGCACAAAGGCTGCTCTGTTTTCAGGTGAACACAAGTGCCTTCCTTTTCTGTGTCTAGAACATCTTGTTCCGCCGAGCTCGGAGGAGGAAGGACAACATCAATATAACTCGATAACTCATTACAGCCCAGCCGGATAATTTGACTTTGGTCAGAATGTCTGTGTAACTGCTTTCTGCTTGTTCCTCCACAAATTCTATTTAGTCCCATTTGCAGAAGACAATCCATGACACAGACCCTGATGACTAAGGAGCCAGCTTCATTTGGTGACAATCAGCTTTATTTAAAGGAGGAGTTCAGCAGATGTTGGTCATACACAGGAACGCTCTTTAAAATGTCAAAGGACAGAACAAATTGGATTTCAGTTACCCTTTTAGGGATATAATTACCAGCCAAACTGGTTTGAGTTAATATAGCTGGCAAGCAAACAAAACAAACAGAATACCTTGTGTCTGTGGACCTAGCAGCAGATAGATTGTTTCCATAGTAAAAACATGCATGCTGGGTAATGTGTAAGTTTACCACTTACAGGTAATTATTACTTCTCACAGAGATCATAGTATTGCCCTTAAAGTGTTACTAAACCCAGGACCCTGCATTTACTATATCTGGTCTCCCACAGTACACACAAAACATAGAAATGCAATTATTTTAGTAAATATAAACTGCTATATACCTTTTCTCATCAGCAGTTAGAGCAGTCTTGTGACTTCTATCAATGTTTAGCAGAGCACTGGTTAAACCTTGTAGGAGTTTTCTTTCTGCTCTAGGATGATACAAAACTCCTGACCTCTGTCTGGACAATGCTGATTGGCCCTGTGTTGATCACATGCACTCTCCCAAGACACAAAAAAAAAAAACCTCCCTAGCAACACACACTAAACTGAGCATGTGCATGTGACTACGGGTTCAGTATTTCTGATCAGGTGGACATGTAAACAAGAGGGGCAGAGAAAACAGGACCAAATGGCTTTTTTTGCACAATGCAAAGGATTAACCCCTTAGGTTCTAGTGACTATAACAAGCATGCTTTACTGCATATACAGACTGATTTTACTGTTGTGGGTTTAGTAACACTTTAAAATGCCTTCATGTGTTTATCTACCAGAAGGATGGTTCAATCTTTGTTCACAGCATCCAATGTCATCTACAGTATTACTTCTTGGCCGGAATCGGGTAAATTCTGGTACCTGTGCAGTTCTTTGCTGTGATCACAAAATGTCTGACACATCAGCTCCTGCTGCAACCACTAACCATGTGAATGGTTAATAAGTTACGATGCATAGTCTCAGTGATCACTGGAGGTGAAAGAACCGAGCAACTGGTTTCCCCTGTCTGCAACAGACTAATCAAACATCACAGCCTAGCCAAAGCTGTCTCACTGACAATCAAGGACTGTTTTGGAATGACAAATCTTTTTTTGGAAAAAAAAACAACAAACAAAAAACAACCTATTGTGACTTATAAATGTGACACATCAGATGTTCAGTATATCCCCTACAACTGTGCTATCCAACGACTCAACAATTTTTATACACCCTTGTTAACATAAAAAGCTGTAATTAAATAAATCTATTATAGCCACACAAAAAACATCCTTGAAAATGGATTCACCACTTTTAACCATGTAAATTATCCACAGCACAACAGGTCTGCTGAAATCCACATCAAACATGGTCCAACTGTGTTGATCACCACCACCACCTTCAGAAAGATTCATTCACCAGAAGAGATGGACTTCAAATATAAAAGGTCAGATGTAGATGTTCACCATCATCTCCAGATCTCTCATAGGAAAAGACATCCTGATAGGAATACCTTTATTTCATAAAGAGCTCTTTTCCATCATTTCAGCTCCATAAATTCTCACAATGCGGGAAGAATATAAGCATACAAATAAAATCCAAATGTGTAACACTGCTTAATGCAAATAAATAATGATAAATATCATGCAAGTATGGCACGGGTGTCAAATTGGTGGCACTCCAGCTGTTGCCAAACTGCAAGTACAGAATAATACTCACAAACACTGAGCTCTGAGGAAGAAGGTTCGTCCTTCGAAACGTGTCAGCTGTTCCCTGAGTGTCCACTCCTCTGATGGGACTCGCGCAGGTTGCTTTTATCCTTAGTCCCTTTGAGGACTTACATGCATGATATACGTCAGTGTTTGTGAGTATTATTCTATAATATTCTATAATAATTTGGCTTACTGAGGTAATGCGTAAGGTTGGTGCGCTCTTTGTTTTCGCTTCACAGTATTGCTCGGGCTTCCCCAGCCTTGTTTGGAGCTGCACAACCCCATATGCACTGGTGGTAGAAACTTCCAAGCCCTGACTCCATCTACCTACCCCGTGTTGGGTCATAGAGCACGAGAGAGTTCGCTTTCTGCCAAACTACAAGTCCCATGAGGCATTGCAAGATTGACAGTTACAAACATGACTTCCAAAGGCAGAGGCATGGTGGGACTTGTAGTTTCGCAACAGCTGAAGGGCGGCCAGCTTGACACCCCTGAAGTATGGAAAGACTGTCATGCTCATAGGGTCCTACCACAGCATGAAACCTCACGATCCTGTGTTTACACTCAGGGTAGGTAATGTGAACCAGTGTGCCACAATCACCAATCAACCAGAACTTTACCAGGAGCATCCTGATGCTTGTACTGGGTCTATGCAGAGAACATTATATGACTATTTGATTGACTGCAAACTATCTCACCATGTATCTTTGTGATTTCCTCAAGCAGAACTACACTGCATCTGAGCACCAAAGAAAAAAAAAAAAAAAAAAAGCACCAAAGAAAATAAATTCAATTCATCTAGGTCTCCATGCTTTATTTGGCTGAGAAATCACTTAAAAAACACCTCCTAGCATTTATGGCCATCTTAAGTAAGGGCAGATGAATCACATAGCATTTACTTCCTGGAATCCATCTGCCCTTAGCTCAGGCTTGCAGCCTGGAGGGTGTGCTTAGCTGAGGAAACCCCTACTTAAGACTCCTGGGATGTATGAAATCATTTGCCTAGACCTGGAAGCCAGAAAGTAACTGATGAAACGTGAAAAAAACAAACAAAAAAAGCTTAACAAGTAATTATGTTATTTTCCTAGTTACTAATGCTAGCAGCATAAGGATTAAAAATGGTCAATGATGATTGTCAGAGTAAAGTTCCACTTTAAGGACAGTCAATATAGAGGACATTTTTTGACATTGTATGTTAAACACATGATGTGGAGGGTTTATTACACAGTTGGGTTATCTATTAGAGAAACAGGTGAATGCCTGGATAGATTATTGGCGCACTGAAGAATGGGTCACTCAAGGGTTAATACCACACAGATTAAGGTGGGCTCTTACTCCCAACATTGACTCAGATGCAAAACCAAATGAAGAATGGTTTTCTTTTTCAATGTTTGTGAGAGAGAATCATTGCTTTTATAGATTTAAAAAATAAAAATAAAAAATCAATTTCAAATGGGAGAAAAGTAAAAGGTTTGACAGGAAAACTACAGTAATATTGGTTAAAGAAAGAAAATAAAAAATATGTTCCAAAACAGTGCAAGACAGAATTATTAAGATAGAGAGACCAAGGATAACAATTTTAGCAGTATGTACAGCATGTACCTCTTGAGCCGGTACCAGACCCCCCCGCCTGATCGATGAGCCGGTACCAGAACCCCCGCCTGATCGATGAGCCGGTACCAGAACCCCCGCCTGATCGATGAGCCGGTACCAGAACCCCCGCCTGATCGATGAGCCGGTACCAGAACCCCCGCCTGATCGATGAGCCGGTACCAGAACCCCCGCCTGATCGATGAGCCGGTACCAGAACCCCCGCCTGATCGATGAGCCGGTACCAGAACCCCCGCCTGATCGATGTGTACCAAGTGAGGTTTATGTGGAAGTAACCTGTTCACTAGTATAACGACAAAGATTTTTCAGTCCACATTGAGTAATGCTTTATTTCTACCGTGTGCGGGATCTTTACCCTCTTTGGAAGAGAGAAATAGGCTCTTAGGGAGTCCTTTGGCATGGATCCTTCACCAATCAGGATTTATAGGCCTTCAAGAACTGCGGTGCAAGCTGGTCAAACTAATGATTTAATGAGCACCCTTTAACCACTTGTCCTCCTGAAGATTTACCCCCTTTATGACCAGGCTATTTTTTGCGTTATGGTGCTGCGTTATCTTAACTGACAATTGCGCGGTCATGCAACGCTGCACCCAAATGAAATTTACGTTCTTTTTTCCCATGAATTGAGCTTTCAGTGGTATTTGATCACCTGTGCATTTTTAATTTTTTGCGCTATAAGCAAAAAAAGACCAACAATTTTGAGAAAAAAAAAAAATATTCGGGACTTTTTGCTATTAAACATGTCCAGTAGAGAAAAAAAAAAAATCCAATATAAATTTAGGCCAAAATGTATTCTGCTTTATGTCTTTGCTAAAAAAAAAAAAAAATCCCAATACATGTAAATTAATTAGTTTACATGAAAGTTATAGCTATACAAATGGTTATATATATATATATATATATATATATATACAAATGGCGGTATAGATAATGGGATTTTTTTTCCACTAGTAATGGTAGTGATCAGCGACTTTTAGCAGGACTGTGGTGGACACACTGACACTGGGTGGGGAAACTAACTTGGTGTCACTGACACCAATACAGTGATCGGTGCTAATAAAAAGCACTAATACTGTACTAATGGCACTGGGCAGGAAGGTGTTAATGTGAGGGTTGATCAAAGGGTTAACTATGTGCTGGGAGTGTTTTACCAGGGGGCAGAGGGGGGTGTTCCTCACTGTAAGCACACTGATCAGGATGGCTGTACTGTGCACAGCAATCCCAAGCAGCGTGATTGAGCTGACGGGGAGGAAGACTGTTTGTAAACAAAACAATCTTCCTTCCCGCCGGAGATGCTCGGTAATCACCGGGCGCCGGCGGGTAATTACTGGCTGGACCCAGTGATTGATATCCATGGCCGCAAATGGCAGCGCATGCGTGCACTCCCTACCCAGAAATGCAAAACTGCGTATGTATACACGTGATTCTGCGCACAGGTTCCGCCCTGTAAGCAGTATGTCTGCTATAGGGCAGTCCTTAAGCGGTTAAAATCATTTAAGGAAATACATCGAGTAGAGGTTTACCAGGTGACATGATGCTGGTTCGCAGTACCTGTCCTAAGTGTAACGATGAGGGAGGGGCCCATGAGGTATCAGCCCAGGATTTACCGGCATTACAGCTCAAGTCAGCCTTTCGTGCTTTGATGGGACCCTAGATTTATGAAATAGTTGGGTCTTCCTATCTGGATGTTCTTTCCCCAATAGGAGATAATGGGGCGAAAATACACATATGACCTTTAGATCTTTGAGGTTCATCCCATCTAGCAAGTGAACCTTTGTGAGGTGATGGTGGATAACACAGCTGGAACACATTCGATGAGGATTTTATAACACTATGGATAATTCAGCTAGTAAAATGTGGTGGATCCATTTCCAAGGACATTTTTTGGGATGTCAGTGAAGCAGTGTCACACCGAAAAATTGTGGACTTTGTAGCATGACACATTATTGGTAGCACATATTTGTGTTTTAGCGCTGATTGTGTATGGTATGTGGATACAGTCAGAGAGTTCTTTGTGCAGAGTAATGCAAGATTCACTTTAAGGCCTGTTTCATGGCTTGTATGGGCAGTATGAATAGCCAGCTTTTATGAAACTTGTGGCAAGCATTCTCTAAGACCTTAAAGCACCCTTCATCTCCCATTTGGAAATGCTATGCACAGATCAAAAGGAGCGTGCCTATTATTACTTTAAACAAACTGCTAGCAGGCTTTCAACAAGCTTCGAGTACTGCTGAAGCCTGTTAGCAGCTTGTTTAACATTTCATTAAGGTGTGTGTACAACATTTACAAACGGGCTGAAGGTTGATTTAAAAGCGTAAAAAAAAAAAAAAAAAAAAAAAAGCTTTCTGAAAGCTCTGAAAATGCTTTAAAATAGCATTTGCTGAAGCAAATGTGAAAGAAGCAAAAAAGAAAAAAAAAAAAAAAAAAAGCTTTCTGAAAGCTCTGAAAATGCTTTAAAATAGCATTTGCTGAAGCAAATGTGAAAGAAGCAAAAAAGAAAAAAAAAAAAAAAAAAAAAAAAAAAAAAAAGACAATTTGATACTGGAATTTCACAAATCACAGTAAGGCTACTTAAACACTGATCCGCGGCAAAAACACGTAAAAAAAAAAAAAAAAAAACCGGGCAGCTTGCAACAGATAAATATACAGTACCCAAAGAAACCAACAGAGAAAATAATGCAACGCCTCTAAATATAGAACATTCCAAGCTTGAGGGCCGGTTCACAACTATAGAAACGCAGTCCAGATACGTTTTTGACTCATTCCAGTTAACTTTTTCCCGTCTTTTTTTTCTTCAGTTTAATTAGGGATGTGATCTCCAGTGCGTTTTTGGTGCATTTTACTGCGTTCCGGTACAGTTCTGTGCAGAAAAAAAAAAATGCAGCATGTTCTACTTTTTTTCTGCAACTGGAACTTCAAGCACTGATGTGAACTATGATCTTGACAACCATGTAACCTAGTTTCTGTGCATTTTGGATGCAGAAAAAAAAATAACTGAAAAGCATTTAGTGTGAATTGGCCCTAAAGCATGTGCTAAACATAATGTTGGCGTCATTGTTGACTCAAACCTCTCCTTCCAACCTCATGTCAAATCACTTACAAACACATGCAGGCTCCACCTCCACAACATTGCCAAGATACGTACCTTCCTTACCCCAGACACCACTAAACTACTCGTACACTCCCTCATCTCTCGCCTTGACTACTGCAACTCCCTTCTCACTGGCCTACCCCAGTGCAGGCTCTCCCCGCTTCAGTCTATCCTGAACTCAGCGGCCAGACTCATCCACCTCACCAATCGCTCCACCTCTGCCACCCCCCTCTGCCTATCCCTCCACTGGCTCCCAGTTGCCCAACGCATCAAATTCAAACTTCTAACCCTGACCTACAAAGCCATTCACAACACTGCCCCTAACTACCTCACCAACCTGATTCCCAAATACCACCCTACCTGTACCCTTCGCTCCGCACAGGACCTCCTATCTTGCTCCCTGGTCTCCTCCTCCCATGCACGACTGCAAGACTTCTCCAGGTCCTCCCCCATCCTCTGGAACTCACTGCCCCATTCCATCAGACTGTCACCTTCCCTCCTCACCTTCAGGCGCTCCCTCAAAACCCATCTCTTCAGGGAAGCCTACCCCACCCTCACCTAACAGCCGTTCCCCTTCATTCCTCCCACACTCTATTCCCCACAGCCACTTCCTCCTGTACCACTACCCCCTCCCTCCTAGATTGTAAGCTCGAAAGAGTAGGGCCCTCTAACCACTCGTGTGCTGTTTGTTATTGTTGTACTGTTTCATGTATTGTCCCCCCCTATTGTACAGCG
Organism: Staurois parvus; assembly: GCF_062004578.1. NCBI lineage: Eukaryota > Metazoa > Chordata > Amphibia > Anura > Ranidae > Staurois > Staurois parvus. The sequence continues at coordinate 26,562,872 of NW_028317950.1, forward strand.
CTGAGCAAACCCTTTGGCGCTATATAAACTCGATGTAATGTAATGTTATAATGCACAAAAAGCATCCACAATACTCAAAAATGAAGAATAAATCAGTGTAAATAAAAGTCCAATGCAAAAAAAGGCCAAAATGTGTGATAAATATCACGGCAGAGAAAGTGTCTTCCAACAAATAATGGAAATCCTCTCCACAAGAGCCCTAGGAGCCACTACACGGACGTCTCGCCGCCAATTCCAGCTCTGGAACTGGCAGCTTTCTTTGTAAGTACACTGTATTTATCCTGACAATCGTTTTACTGGCATTTGGATGAAGTCTTTTACTTTATGTGAAATTTCTACTTTTTAATAAACATACTACACCATATGTGGTCCCTTGCTTGTGGATGTGTGGTGAGCTTTTTTAACCCAGACGATGTCAAGCAAACCTTCTTACTGTCCCCAGTGGTGAGAAGCGGTACTGCAGGGTGTCCCCATTGTAAGAATGGAGCTGGTTGACCACGTGTGAAGGATACGGTTGACACAAACACGCGTGTTGCAGCTTTCCTCTGGCAGCTTTAATGTCGGCGAGTGCATTTTAGTTCTGTTGCTCACATGTGGTGGAGAGGATTTCCATTAGTTGGTGGAAGAAACTTTCTCTGCAGTGATATTTATCACATATTTTGGCTTTGTTTCAATCGGACTTTATTTACATGGATTGATTTTTTTTTTTTTTTTTTTTTTTTTTGAGTATTGTGGATGCTACATTATGAATGTTGTGTTTAGCACATGCTTTAAGTTTGTAATATTCTATATTTAGAGGCGCTGCATTATTTTCTCTGTTAAAACCGCCTGTGTCTTTGCCACATTTTTACATTTTTGGTGTGATTTTTAAAGAACATGTGACTCAAAAACTGCACCCAAAACACAACACCGGTGCATTTTTGCCATGTTTTTCCATTTGTTTCAAAGGGGACCAAACCGATATAAACCTGCACCAAAAATGCAGCAAGCAGGACTTTGAAAAGCACATCAGAACTGCAATGGATCAGTGTGAAGAGTTCCATAGGAATACATGGTCACATGTTGCTCTGCTTTTTTTGTTTTGTTTTTTGTTACGCAAAAGCACAAAAAAACTAAATCAATGTGAAAGCAGCCTAAGTGAATTCAATAAACTGCTCTTTTTTTCACCTTTACTGCTGGCTAAGAGCTGATAAAGACTAGCTGTGTCATCTACCCGAAACACTGAAGAGTTACAGGGGGCTTTGTGGCCCCATAGCAGAGGCTGTGCCTCACCTGGAGGTAGTAGTCTATTTGGATGAGATTGCAGCCTTGTAGGATTGACTGCGGCAGAGCCGGCACCAAGATCTGCTCGTCCCATACCGCGTGTTTCCAAGCCTTCACTGGAGCCCCTTCAACCTCTGCGATTGTCCGGAGGTCATAGACGCAGCGCTTTGATCTATAGGCAACTTTCTGAGCTCAAAAAGAAAGAAAAAGTGAAAAAATGACAAGAAATTTAATTGTGGACAAACACTGCGTCTCCACACCTTCACTAAAAAAAAAAAAAAAAAAAAAAAAAAAATAATAATAATTCACATTTGTCTTTCTTGCCTAATATCAGCTGCCACTTCAGGCTAAATTAGGCTTGCAAGTGACAACTGGCAGTACACCTTCAGATTTCTGGACAGGAAATCATCTGGGTTACAAAATATCTCCCCTACTACACAATCTTTATATTTCATATCTGACAACTCTTGAAACATTCTGTCCTTTTTACAAAGGTGTTCTTCATTATCAAATTACATTAAAATGGTTGTAAACCTCAGGACATGAAATCTTAAAGCACATATTTCTATAGTGTTTACTTGCCCCTCTCCAAAGCACTACATGTCTTCTCTCAATTGTCTAGTTCCTCTTATCAACATGAGTCACTTCTGACAAGTTTTCATGACACCAATAGAAAAGTGGTGACAGGGAAGGGACCATCCAGCAGATTGACAGTCTCAGCTCTGTTCCTGTGTGAAGGGGGTGTGTTTTCCCTCCAATCAGCTCTCAGAGCTCTTCAACATGTAACTGCAGCTCCCCGCCCCCTGCTCTGTGAATCTATGAAAAATATTTTTCATCTCTGAGTTTTACAAGGATGTACAGGACAAATGGCAAATACAGGTACAACGTAGGTAGGAGGATTTGTTTTACCACTGTATCACCAGGCCAGTCACGTCATTGGGTATAGGTAGGGGTTTACAACCTAAAGTAGGTCAAAAGCCAAAATGCTAAGTCTTCATTTTGGAGTAGGAAAACCCAGGTCCGTTTAAATTTTTATGTTTGGTGTCCTCATTGGTAAAATTTCCTCTCATCTCCTCAGGACGAAAAGGAGGGTGAATCTCCCCAGCAAAGACAAAAAAAAAATACATGACACAGATCCACTGTACCATTCTCCACTATCTAAAACTAAAATAAAACAGTTCTGTCTTTAGATAATATAGCTATACTTAAATAAAAAGCATAGTAGAAATAAGCACATTTTGAGCAGCTCCTACCATCCTCACCTGGATAAGAGATGCCATGATGGCCCCCGTGTCCCGACCGGACTTATTTTCCACATCTGTGTGAATTTTGATAGCTTGGCCCACTATATAGCCCCGCAGGTCAGAGGTCACACTGAGCAGCAGCTGGCCTGATTTCACCAGCTTGTAGTTAAACTTCTTGGTGGCGGTAGCACAACTGAGTTGCTGGAAGGAGAGAAGAGAGGGAGAAAGTCAAATAAAAAAACGGAATGTTTGAACTAGCTGACTACTCCATGACTCCTCAGAGAAAGTCTATGCAATGGTAGAACAATCAGTCTCCAACAAGACAAACTTCATGTACAACTTGTTCATCCCTTTACTTTTTAGCTTAAAGTGATTCTAAAGGCTTAATATTTTTTTAAATAACAAACATGTGTACACTTACCTGATGTGGGCAGTGGTTTTGCACAGAGCAGCCCAGATCCTTCTTCTCGGCGCTACTGGCCCCTCCCTCCTTTCGGGTGCCCTCACAGAAAGCAGCTTGCTGTGGGAGCACCTGCTGCTCTGTGTGTCCATTCTCACACACACACAGCCATGGCTCAGCCCCGCCTCCTCTCCTCAGTGGCTCACTGGCTGTGATTGACAGCAATGGAGCCAATGGCTCCGGCTGCTGTCTCAGCCAATGAGGAGAGGGAGTCCTGGGATAGCGGAGACTCCAGTGCACATCACTGGATCGAGAGGGTTCAAGTATTAGGGGGGGCTTGACTATTGTGGGTGCTGGGAGCGATGCTGCACAGAGAAGGTTTTTTTTAACCTTCAAGCATTGAAACGCATGAAGGTAAAAAAAAAAAAAAAAAAACTTAAGCCTTTGTAACCACTAACAATCCATAAATGTGGTGTCTGAATTAGTTTTCTGCTTTAGGCTTGTTTTCCTTTATTTTCACCTGATCAGCCCAGTAAATCAGGCCATACATTTTGCAATTTTCTTTTTAATCAAGTAAGGTTTCCCAGCTGTTAGAATACAATGATCATCGCAAACAGAACTCTAACTAAAGCTGGCCATAGACGGGCCATTTATCGGCCGAATTGTCGGCCGATAAACGAAAAATCGGTCATTGCTGCCATGGATGCTGCCACCAATGCTCAAGAAAAATGGCCGTTTTTCGTGGATTTTCCAGCATGACCAATAAAAAGAAATGAGAAGATCCGCAAAAAACGGCCGACGGCATTGCCCCACTAACGGCATGAATATCGGCCGATTTTTCGTTCAACGAAAATTCGGCTGATAAACGACCCGTCTTTGGCCTACATAACACTTGTTCAGTAGTTACAACAGTTTTCTCCTTTTAGGATAAAAAGGGTTTTACATAAATGAATAAAACACTGACCATTGTAAGCATCCATGTCAGTGTTCAATGGTTTGTCCCAACCCTACAACTGCCACTTTTGATGGACAGTTTGGTCTGATAAAAGGAAACAGACCCCTGGTTGCAGAAAAGAAAATCAGATAAAATATGGCCGGATTAACAAGTTTTTGATTGCTTTAAAATTAAACAGAATTAGGAAGTCCCTCTCATTGGCTCCTTTTATCGTCGAAGGCTTCAAACAGTTTAGTTCTTTCACTTGGTATTTAATCTATTCATTTGCTAAGACCTCCTTATTGGTTTCTCTATGTGACAGAAAAGTCTGGAAGGAAATTCAATCCACCGGGGTGTTCTCATGACCAAAATATCAGTTATGGGTGAACTGACCATTGAACTTGGGATAAAAACTTACATCTATATCTGGGATCTCATTCAGGTCCAGGGGTCGCAGGATGTAGAAAAGTTTACTGGCTTTGTAATCTTTAGACAGCTTCCGCGTTTCTATAACGGCCTTCACCTGATGCGTCACCTTACCGAAAGGCCCCTCAAAAGATGTTGGTGCAGCAGCTGGGAAAAAAAAAAACACAAACATACAGCATGAAGATGAATCCATGGTGTACAGCACAGGGGAAGATTTTATATGATATGAATGTGCATTGCAATTAAAAAAGGAAGAAGCTGTTGCATTGCTTTAAGTACTTCAGATTCTGGACATACTATATGTCCAGAGAATTGAAGAGTTCAAAACAAGCTCATGGATGCATTGGTGGGCCCCATACACCTATTCATACTACCTATTCCCCCTACTACACTCTTGCTACTGTGCAAGCATTTAACACCCCCCCCCCCCCCCCACTACGTTACTGCAAGCATTCCCCTGCACCCTCACTATTCTGCTGCAGGCATTTTCCAACCCAACTTGCTACTCTGCAAGCATTACCCCACCCCCTCTCACTACTTTGCAAGAAATATAATAATACAGTTAGGTCCATATATATCTGAACAAAAGGCACAATTTTAGTTTTTTTCAGGTATTTACCAAAACATATTCAAGCTACAGTTCTATAATGGATATGGGGTAAGTGCACACTCTCAGGTTTAATTTGAGGGTATGTACTTCCAAATTGGAGGAAGGGTTTAGGAATTACAGCTCTTAAGAGTAGCCACCCCCCCTTTATCAAGGGACCAGAAGTAATTGGACAATTGAATCAAAAGCGGTTTCATGGCCAGGTGTGGGCTACTCCTTCGTCATCGCATAATCAATTAACCAGGCAAAAGGTCTGGAGTTGATTCTAAGTGTGATATTTGCATTTGGAATCTATTGCTGTGAACCTACATTACACGGTCAAAGGAGCTGTCCATGCAAGTGAAACAGGCCATTGTAAGGCTTCAAAAATGAAAAATCTATCAGAGAGATAGCAGCAACATTAGGAGTGGCCAAATCAACAGTTTGGTACATTCTGAGGAAAGAACGCACTAGTGAGCTCAGCAACATAAAAAGGCATGGATGTCCACGGAAGACAACAGTGGTGGATGATTGCAGAATCCTCTCTATGATAAAGAAAAACCCATTCACAACATCCAAAGAAGTGAAGGACACTCTCCAGGAGGTGGGCGTATCATTGTCAAAGTCTACAATCAAGAGAAGACTTCACGAGAGCAAATACAGAGGGTTTACCACAAGGTGCAAACCATTCATAAACCTGAAGAATAGAAAAGCCAGATTAGACTTTGCCAAAAAACATCTAAAAAAGCCAGACCAGTTCTGGAAAAGCATTCTTTGGACGGATGAAACTATAATATTAGTTTCATCCGTCCAAATAATCTGTACCAGAATGACGGGAAGAAAAAAAAAAAAAAAGTGTGGAGAAGGCTTGGAACAGCTCATAATTCAAATCACACAACGTCATCTGTAAAACATGGTGGAGGCAGTGTGATTACATGGGCATGCATGGCTTCCAGTGGCACTGGGTCATTGGTGTCTATTGATGATGTGACAGGAGACAAGTAGCCGGATGAATTCTGCAGTGTTTAGAGATTTACTGTCAGCCCAGAATAAGCCAAATGCAGCAAAGCTGATTGGACGGCGCTTCACAGTACATACGGACAATGATCCAAAACATTGCAAAAGCAACCCAGGAGCTTTTGAAGGAAAAGAAGTGGAATATTCTGCAATGACCGAGTCAATCACCTGATCTCAACCCAATTAAGCATACATTTCACTTGCTGAAGGAAAAACTAAAAAGGCAGAAAGACCTACAAAGAACAACTGAAGACAGCTTCAGTTAGAGCCTGGCAAAGCATCAGAAAGGAGGAAACCCAGTCTTTGGTAATGTCCATGGGTTCCAGACTTCAGGCAGTCATTGCCAGTAAATTATTCTCAACAAAATATTAAAAAATGAACATTTATTTATGATTATATTAATTTGTCCATTTACTTTTGGTCCCTGGAAAAAGGGGGAGTGGCTACTCTTAAGAGCTGTAATTCCCAAATCCTTCCTCCAATTTGGATGTGCATACCCTCAAATTAAACCTGAGAGCGTGCACTTTCAGCCCATATCCAGAACTATAGCTGGGATAGGTTTTGGTAAATACTTGGAAAAAAAAAACCTAAAAATTGTGCGTGCGTGCGGTTAATGGAGGTTAATTCCACACTGACCAGAAGCTGCAACTGCTGATCAACAAAAGTTTTCCAACTTGTCTGTGCAACAGAATTTGATTCAAATGATCAACTTCTGCAGTGCAGGGACTGCCACACTCTAATCAGTATTTGTCAGCTTTCTGCTAGATCAAACAAATTTTGATCAGTCCATAGTCAGCTTTAGGAAGAATTTCCTACACTAAAATTTTACATTGATGCTGCAGAATAATTAATAGCAATTTTATAGTTACACAGAGCTAAGTGCGCTCATCATTCCCCCTCACTTGTGTGACTTCACCTTACCCACCCTACTCCTGCTCAGGTGCTTACGCCTGACAGCCGCAGCCTCTGGTGTTTGTTTACATCATGCATTGCAATTCTTCTGTGTTTGTGCAGTACATCCCCATAGGCTTTTATGGAGAGGTCTCCAGGGACCAGAGATGATCAGGACACAACCACATAGAAGCCTATAGGGAGAGGCTATAGATGCGTATTCAGAAGCTGGAGGTGCTCAGGACACGGCCCTATAAAAATCTATGGGAAGCTACTGCACAGACACAACCACAACACTGGAGACTCGTGTGGTGTGGGGTATAAAGAAACCATCGGGAAAAATGGGGGGCAAAAAGAATAAGGTCACTTTTGTGCACTTATCCTTTACCCCTGGTTCACATCTGTGCAGGTGGTGCCGCTGCAGGAGCTGCACCACCCACACAGAGGAATGTGGGACCCACAGACGGGTGCCATTAATTCTAATGGCACGCCACCTGCACTGATAATCGCAACCTTGGTTCCTGTGTTTGCTCCCTGTGTGTCCCGGAGCATGGGAGTCCATTCAAAAGAATGGGCTCTTGTGCCCGTGCAAATCACGGCTCGCATGACCGCCCACATGTGAACCAGGGGTGGGCAGCACAGTGGCTGTGGTTAGCACTTCCGCCTGGCAGTACTAGGGTCACCGGTTCGAATCCCAACCACGGCACCACCTGCCTGGAGTTTGCATGTTCTCCCTGTGCCTGCATGGGTTTCCTCCGGTTTCCTCCCATACTCCAAAGACATGCTGGTACGTTAATTGGCTCCTGTCTAAATTGGCCCTAGTATGTGTCTGTATGAATGTGAGTTAGGGACCTTAGATTGTACGCCTCGAGGGTTAGGGACTGATGTGAATGTATAATATATATGTAAAAGCGCTGTGTAAATTGACAGCGCTATACAAGTACCTGAAATAAATAAAAATAAATCTTTCAGGGAGCAGCAATTACTAAACTCTTTGGGCAGGTGCACACTGTCATCCTCATCCTTCACTACAAAGTGTCACATCTGCAGAACCGACAAGCCACCAGGGAAGTGTCAGAACCCCAATATACACATGATCTGTCTGGGTCAGTGACTTGCCATCCATTGAAAGAGGGATAATAATAATGACAAGCTGGAGTCTGCACTATTCACAACCAGCAGTGGCAGCTCCCATGAATATGCCCCCAAGAGGTTCCCTTTCGGTCTTCTTGTCCTCAGACAGTACCATGTTACGCTGACCAACTTCCGTTTATTAGATAGGCAGACAGCCAACCTCATTTGCGGACATTACCTGGTAACAGAAACTGGAAGGCGAAGGAGTGTTCTCCTGGCTGAAGT